>NC_142200.1:67247862-67402862 GCF_049639895.1 Pseudopodoces humilis | reverse complement strand
TTTTGCTGCTAAAGACCACATTCCTCCAAACTCCTTCATCCAAAAGGAATCCAGTTTGTATGCTTTGAGACCAATCTGTGATGCAAATCAAAAGATAGCACAGGGACCAGATAGAGATATTCTTAGATCAGCAGATGATCCCAATTAAAACCCTAGGTAGGTATATCAAAACTGATTGCATTCAACTTATTATTCAACTTGCAGTGTTACTTATTATTTTAGTAATATTGTATGGAGTTTATGGGGTTATGTGGCAAGGTTTTGGTACCAGAGGGAATGCAGGATGACCTCTGTGGGAGGAGTTTATGGGCTGCACTGTGACAGGCACAGCAACATCTGGCTCCACAATGGACCTAATTGGCAAGAAATGCCAATGAATTTTCCACATATTTAGACTGTTTTGCCCATGAAAGCAATTAGCAAGTGATATTACTATCTTTATCTTGGCCTGTGAGCTTTCTTATTCTTTTTTGTCCCTCTACCCACCCTGAGAAGGAGGAGTAGTGAACAGCTGGGTGTGTATTTGGCTCTCTGCAAAGGCTAGCCTACCACAATTATATAAAATTATTCTGTCTCATTTGCATTGGGTAAAATGCAGAGAAAAACAGACAAGAAATAAAAGGTATTCAGTTCTCTGCTATAGAGGGCTTATATTTTAATAGATATGTTTTTATAGGCTTTATATTTTAGTTCATAATCTAAAGATGTGTCATTCTAAAGAATTATCATCTCAGTCAATAGTTACAGTGAAGGAGTGTTTTACTCTGACACTTAAAAACTTAGTGGCATACCTATGTAATGACATTAGCTTAAATATGAAGTCACGTGTTTTGTTAACTCTTTCACTCCAGCATGAAAAAGCTGCTTCCTTTGGAAGGTTCTTTAGATTTCGGAGTCATCTCCTCCTGAGCAGTAGTACAGATGTGACTGGTACCTTTCCAGGTTGTTTCTCTTCCAAACAAATCCCTGTAGTCCTACACTCCTGCTAAATGCCACCATCCTTGCATCTCCTGCTCCCCTGCTCAGCTAAATCAGATTCTTCCACCTTTAGAGATCATTTGTTTTCCAGGGACCACTTGAGCTTTATAGGAACTGGATAGCTTTGTTGGGCACTAAAAATCTTGAGGGTAAGAAACATCTTCCCAGGTCAAGGTCAAGATGGGGAGGATACAAGTCTTCCCGAGTTAGAGACACATGAATAGCCCAACCTATCTCACCCCAGATATGTTCCAGCAGTCTTTATTTGTTGAGACATCAAGGAAGACCTTGTTCCTCAAAAGATGTCATTAGTGAGAGAAACACAGTTGAGTCCTTGAGCCTGAGAGCCAGGTCTTGAAGACAGCAGCTACGTTGTGCCCCAAGGTTGGTGCAGGAGGGTCAGATAGGAAATTCATGCTGAAATACGGTTCTGAAGATGGTACTCAAAAATCTGTGTCCTTCTGAGCCTTCAAGCCAGACTTTTTCCATGGATCAAGAACAGAGTTCAGGAGATTTCACTGAGTGTGTTAGTGAGAAGAGATTTCTAGTGAATGCCCACAAAGCTTCCAAATGGTCAGGATCACTTTGAATTACTTCAGTGCACTCTTCTCTAAGAAGATTTCTCAGGGATGCAGCCACCCTCAGGCCACACTAAACAAATGATAATGCATTTGGCATTCCCTGTGTAGGAAGAGCACATGACTGATTGCCTTCTTCTGTTACTCTGACACTGGCAGTGGCCTTTTTTTCTTTCAAAGCTGGTGCTGTGCCAGTGATGAACGGTAAATCAGGCTGCAGATGCTGGTCTCTTCTAAGAGAAGGCTTCAGCCACAATCTGTTCATTTGGGGAAATTTCCTGAAAGGCCTGTCACTGGTTAAGCAGGACATTTTTCTCTCAGGGACACTACAGTGTTTGTTGATGGTAGAACAGAGAAAGAGTGAAGAGACTTGCAACTCCCTGCATGTCATCCAAAGCACAGAAACAATCAGGTGCTTAAAATTACTGTCATGGACCTGCTCCACATTTCTGAAAATATCAGGCTTCCTAAGAAGCAGATTTTGTGTGCATGCTAACAGGTTGCAGCGGACAAGCTCCTAGGACAAGTCAGACTGGACCATATATCTGCTAGGAGAGCCTGTCAGACAGATAGAGGACGTGGACTGTAGGATAGCTGGAGAGGTCAAGTTACTCCAAGTGAAGCACAGAGGGAGCATAGCTAATGAGAGCCAGAGATGGGCAAAGGGAATGCACATGTAACTGTC
The DNA here is from genome assembly GCF_049639895.1 of Pseudopodoces humilis. Taxonomy (NCBI): domain Eukaryota; kingdom Metazoa; phylum Chordata; class Aves; order Passeriformes; family Paridae; genus Pseudopodoces; species Pseudopodoces humilis. The sequence goes on along the minus strand of NC_142200.1, from coordinate 67,400,621 downwards.
TCAAGCTGCTTAGCTGGAAAAGCTGGATTTGAACTTGGCACTGCTGCTGAAGTAGCAGTATAGAAGTGGCCTACAGCTCTTGGGACCTTCTGCAACTGAGCAGAAAGGGAATGAGACTTGAGCAGATTTCTCTATTTTATGCCTTCTCTAGAGAATGCTCCACCATCCCTGCCAGAGCTGGTTTATGCCTGTGTTTCATAGCAATATATGAGCAAAGAAAATGCTGCTGATTGCAGCACTTGGCAAGTAAGTTCTAAATACTTCCCAGAGAAGAAAATCCCCAGGTCCTTTTAGGATGTCTTGCATTTAAGTTGAACACAGTGCAAAGATAGCTACAGAAACTGTCAACAGTTTCAGAGAATGAATCTAAATTTGTTTAGCAAATTATATGTCCTCATCCTTGGTTACAAGTAAGAGAAACATTGGCTTTAAATTGGCACACAAATTCTACTGTCTCTGAGACCTTTGTCTGGGAAATAGATTTAATTTAAGCCATCAAGGGAAAATTTCTTGTAGGAACCTCTCTTTCACAGATGGTTTGCAGCAAGCTGGCAACACAAAGAGCCCCCAGACACCATTTATCTGCAGGACTTCCAGTCATCCCTATATATATTGTGTGCCTTTCAACACAGTCCCTCTCCCCTTGTCCCCTTACAACAGGAGGCAACCATCAGTTAATCTCTCTGGTTTGTTTCTTCCTAGATAAAGATAAGACCCAAAGAAAACAGAATTTAGCTTGGGAATTTGCTTGGTAACTTGCAGGAAGTTTCACTCCAAACCCATCTCAGCCTCTCCCTCTAGCTAATGTTTGTGTATTTTCCAGCAGGTGCATGATGCTGCTCTGAGTCATCCAGCCCAGTGTCTGGTCATCTAGGGTGGGCATGGGGAGGTATTCAAGGATTTTGACTTGAGACACCTTAATGATCCGGAGAAGCTGACTGGGAAATGGCCTGAACTTCCTCTGTAGTCAGAGGGAGATGCTCCCATGGAGAGCAATTCAGGTCACCTTGGCTAGGTTCTTGCTCTGAATTACCCTTTGGAGGAGCCCATCTATCTTCATTAATTACACAGGGAATCTAGGAAGCCTATCATGCTAATGTAAGTGCTAAACTGTGTGTCTGAAGTAAGGCACTATGAAAACCTCCCTTCTGTGAGCTCCTGGAATCTTGTGTTCCTCTGCTGAAAATATATAAGGCTTCACTTAGTAGGGAAGAAAATTCAGAAAGACTTTTCAATCTTTTTTGTTGCTCTTGACTTTAAAACAAAATCACTGTCACATTTTTTAAAATGCTCTACTTAAGAAAATGAATATATAGCTTTCCCACACACTCATGGCAATATGCAAAATCACCGCTGATAATGAGGGCATCACAGCTTCATTCCCATCACTGCCTTTCATTTTACCATGTGCCTGAGCTCCATAGCTGCTCAAACTGTCATATATATAATAATTTATTAACACAGACAGTCATTGAAATGCAATTTCTTCATCTATTTGTTTCTTTCCTAATTTCACTATTTAATACTCAAAGAAATTCAGCAATGGCTGGCTTGATTTTCCTTAGTTGCATAGATGCAGGACTTTATATTTAATCATTTTTTATTTAATTATTTTCTTGTTTTTTATTTATGTGAACTTTGTGCACTATTTCTTTTCACTTTTAATCTATCAGCTGTTTATATCCTCTCATTCCTTAATATGCATTTATATCATGATTGATTTTTAGCTTAATATTTTGCTTAATATTAGCTTAAATATTTTGAGAAGTGTTTTCTTTGAAAAGAGAAGCATTATGTGTGACATTTCTTTAACTTTTTACAGATGCTCTGATTTAAGTGCATTTACAATAACTCTGCTTTCTTCCTGATTTAAGTGTTAAGAACAATTGTCTTCAGGTGTCTCTGGACAATTATTGGAATTGTACCCGTACGTAATACTAATGCATTAATATATAAATAGAAAAACTCAGATTGTCATAATTCAGAGATTTTTCAAATAAGTAGTTACATGCTTCCCCTTGGTCTTTGGTCTAAAAGTTGGGAGACCTCTTCTGCTTTTCTTTGTCTTAACAGGCTTTTAAGGCTGAAAATGAATCTAACTGCCACTCTCATGATTTTACAGCTACATTTATAATAGGCCTGGCACATCACCTTGGCGCCTCATCCATCTTCACATTTTTCTCCAAGGATGGTAAATGAGCCAGAAACATTTAAGGAGTACTATCTAGGAAAGCTTTGCACAGTATTCCCTGTACTCAGCAAGATTTGTGACATTGATTTCAGTGGTCTTTGTGTCAAAATGGATCTCTCAGCTTTAAAGTTAGTAGAATAATGTACTTGGGAAACATGGCTTCCTCTAGCTCATTACTTGTTTGAGAATTTTGGAATGAAAATTTTACACAAAGCATGTTGTAGCTTGATATCAGAATAATAATAAGTAATTAGTAAATGAGAAATGTTTGAACAGATGCAGGAGTGAAAGAGTTTTTGAAATGATAGAAACTTAACGTCATATGTAGGCTAAATGTCAGGCATTTTTAGAAATTCTAAGGTGCTAATACTGGGTGGCCTTGCCAGGACGAGTTCAGTCATCCTGGGTCATCAGCCCACAGCTATTGAATTGCATGAAAGTTTTTTATATGATTCTGTGCAACAAGCTGGAGTGCTATGATGCTGCTATGCAAATGCATTGCATAATAGAAAAATTAATACAAAAAGTCAGAGTATTGTGATGTTTGACCTAGATTTTAAAAAAATTACTGTTACAATGGTGTGAGAAGTGCAAACCCAACAAATCTGTTACCATAAAACAGAGTTTGTAACACAATGAAAAAAGAGTTTATAGCTGTAGTGTCTTTTTGGAAAAGACAGTAGGGTAAAAATATAAGTGTTATTTTCTCTTTGTATTTCTGCTCTCAGAAAGTCTTCTGCCTTTGGTAGTTCCTCTGCTCTCAGTTTTATGGAACTGAAAAATGTGTGCTTTATACAAAGATATGAAAATTTAGCTTAGACTCCTGTCTTTTTAAAATTTTATTTCACAAAATAAACCACTTTTTTTTTTTTTTTTTAATACATCCCATACCATTAGGTAGTGGGAAATTATATTTTTGTTTAATATTTTAGCAAAAATACAGTACAAATGCAAATTTTTGAAAAGATAAAAAAACTTATTTTTCTATGCAATGGTGTTTATTAAAAATTTATTTGTACACAATTTGTTGTAAAAGGGGTAAAGAAAACCTATAGACATTCCATGATCAAAAAAGAAAAATATTAGCAGTGTCTAAATACCTGATCCTTTGGGAATACTCTCAGGAAAATTAATAAAAGGAAAATAAATAGATGGCAAAAAGTGTATAAGTGATTGATTTTTTATCTGGGTATTGTTTAAAGGAAATAAACATAACTTATTGATTGATTTTACCTTTTTCTGTGATATTTCTTGCTCTTAGTCTTAGAATAAGAATGATTTCATTACATTAAACATTCATCCCATTGGAGGAGCTGTTGAAGAACACGGGCATAGAATTTATATACAATGAGGTCAATAAGACCAAGATATTGCAATGAACTGAGGATATGGTTACGGCCTATGTTCTGCACTATTGTATAAGACACAAAATGAGGAAGTCAGAATACAGCTCATGTAGAATGTCTCAATTGCTTTTATAAATGAGAATTTTGATGGCAACATAATTAATATTTTATGTTACCAAATACGAAGACATTATCTAGTTTATATCCAGGAAATGTAACTGAAATAGATAAAATGCAGGAATGCAATAAAGGATGTAACACTAAGAACCTTTTACCTATGTGGTCACTTTCTGCAGTCCCTGAAGACGAATTTGCTTGGTTTAGTGGCTAGAAATAGTCAATGGAGAATAACATAGACAAAATTGAAATTTCCTCTGATGAAGTTCTTAGAACTTTCTCCAACAGCTATCCTCGACATCCATGCTATTGAGGCATGGCTAGGAAGGGGCTGAGAACACTCTGAGAGTATGGAAGGCTGGAGTGATGGCTTAGGATTTTCTCCTTACTTGAGAGTTCTGATGGAGTCCAAACACCTACATTAATGAAGACCACAAAGAAACAGGTATGCAGAATATGCCCAAATGTGGGAGGCTCTGCAACTTTTCTAACTCAAACTTCAGCAATGTACAAGTTTTCATTAGCTGTGTAACTAATAGTGGCAAAATAACTCAATATCATGAACTTTTCTAAAGGCTGTGGTGGGATTCATTAAAGCCAGGGTAATGTCTTTTACTCATTACATCTTTGTGATTTGCTGGTTCTGTCTATTTCAGACTATGTTGAAATGTCTAACAATATATATAAGCCAGAAATAATACTGTTTTGGCATTAAAGTTACTGCACAAAGAGTGATCATGATATTTGATGGGTAATTTGGCTTTGGTTATTCTTCTACCAGGATTTCTTTAGCCCAAGGAGGTTTGTAACACTCCAGGAAATGTATCTTTTCATTTTCTTAAGAAAATATACTTATGAATGCTCTGATAGATAAATGTGTGCCCTGTGTATTGTTAGCCCCGAGATATCTTGAAGAAGATATCCATCTCAACGGGCCTGTTCCTGGGAGACAGATATAATTAACAATGGAATATATAAATCAACCAATAAGCTCACTACTGTAAGGAAAAGCTAATTTCTTTTTGGTTTTTTTTTTTTTTTTGAGCTTGATTTTTAAAGTGTTAATTTTTATAATAGCTTTCAAAGAAAATTTCAGGTGAGATTTGCACAAAAGCTCTCTTTTATATTTTTCTTAATGATGTTATGGACACAATTAATCTCCCAGTGCATCTCTTCAGAGTGTTGCTTTGGCAACCTTAACCAGAAAGATTATTTTAAAAATTTAATACTATTCAGTAATCTGTCAGATGCATCTACAGCAAACTCAAAATCATTGCCATCATCTTCTTACCTTCCTTGCAAATATATTCTCTCCAGTTTTCTTACTCATTCCCATGCAGATGAATTTGAACTTAATGTTCCTGCACTCTGAATTGGATATATACAAATTTGGGCTGAAATGAAAAGCCCCTTTATAAACTCAGGCACCAGTCAGAGATGGATCACATCTGATCAGGCAGCTGCCAGCTCACTCCTCTGTGCAGAAGGACACATGAACATGACATTTTTATAGTATACCTTTTTTTTTATTTTTTAATTGAAAATATATATGTGAATCTTTTTTAATTTCCTCTTGCCTTACAGCTATCCCTGTGTATCTGGCCCTGTAACATTTAAAGTTCTCTAAAAAAAGCTTGGAAGAATGGTGTCAGCTGAAATAACTGCAGTGTCAGGTATCCGGCAAAAGTGAACCTGCAAAATTTTGACCAATTGAATAATTCTGATAAAGATTAAAATCAGATGTTTTCCATATAAAATTTGATATTTCTTCAACAATCTGCTGAGTTTTCTACTGCCTGTGTTTTTAATCTCAAACCAAGACTGGAATTTCTAGCAGGCCTGTGCATCATAGCTTATTGAGTAGTCATTCCGCAAGATGTTGAGGTGATATATAAATGCCTTCTGCAATACCCAAAGAAATCTGTTTCTTTGTTGCTGCAGAGATTTTCACTCAAAGACCTAGAGAAAAAAAATTCAGAATTATAATTTAGATTGATTAGGCTCATGGATGTTTTTGTAACCTTATTTAATTTTCTCACCTCATTAGAATACAGAAAAAAATGGTATTTGATGAAACATTCAGATGCCAGGAAAAATATCATCTAGAGGATTTATATCACGACAATGTTTACTGAAACATATTTGAAAATAAGAGATTTTTTATATTTTGTTAAATTGTTGCTGTTGCTGTAAGGCTCAAATATATATAAAGTGTTCATCCAGCAGTATGACTAAAATGACAGTTTTTTAAAATACATTATGTTTCTCTTTTGTCACCTCATGACTCTGGTAATTGAGATATTTACTACATTGATGTGACTGTTAATTTGTACCACCTAAAAAGAAAAAATATAACATTTTAAAGTTTTACAGGAATCTCATCAATGACAAAATATGTGTGAGGAAAAAGCAAAAGGGCAGGATGAAACGAAAACAATGACAGTATCACAAGATACATACATATACCTGATTATTTTTCCCCAAGTAAGTACAGTCACAGTCCCTTTTAACAAATTTTGACTAGCTAACCTTTTCTGTGACTCAATTACTCAATAACTAAACAGACAGAAAACTCAGAGGAAAATAACCTCACTGTGCTAAGAAAAATCACCATGGCCAAATAAACTTGACACAAGAGGAGCCACATGTGATATCTCCCTTCCTTTCAGAGAAGTTAGTAACAAAATGCAGGATTTTGCCATGATCTTTCCACACTATTTTTGAGGGAAAAAAAGGGAGATGATTTAACATCTGAATTGATTGAAAAATGACCTATGCATTTTTTGTGTGTTTCAAATGGCTTCAACAGGCTTCATATGCCTCCTCATCCAAAGACAATTTGAGATCCTCAGATGAGAAAATGAATGCTATCTACAGTTTATACAGAGAATTATTGTTATTGAGGAAATAATTTGTGTTTTGTAAATACATATTTATAGGATAATTGATGTGTCTGGTAAATAATATATGATATGCTAATATAATTAATTTCCAGCATTCATTTCTAAATTAGCTAAATATGTATTTAACAAACTTAGTTCTGAAAAGAGCTTAATCACCCACGGGCAAAAGGAAGATTAAACTTGAAACAACAGGATACATTATGTCTTCTTGTCAAAACAAACCAAAACAAAATCCAATTTATAATTTTCCTTGCTAAAGGAACTGTCATTTTATGCCTGCACTGAAAGAATGAAAAAATCTTTGGGCTTATGAAACAACAAAATCCAAGAATATAAATTATAATTTTCAAGGGAAATATAATGAAAATATAAGGAAGAATATATCTCCTAGATCAAACCATGAAGTATCTGGGAAAAGTGAAAAACAGGGCCAGCTGCCATTAGCTTTTTGTCACAGATTATATGAGCAACTCTGTGTGTAGAACTATGCAGTATAAATGCAAAAATGTTAATAATTACATTAATTAATGTTAATATTTTATCATTGATTCAGTAAATTAACTCGTAAAACAAAGCATTGCTTTTTATATAGAAAGTGAATCAAACTTTTATCACAGATCAAGTAACATATTTTTTCTTTTATGAGGAGGAAAATCAGTTCAATAGAAGCAAGAGTAGATTTTGGTGGCAAGAGGAATCTCTTCTGGGAATATTTACATTGGTAAACTTGGCTTGAAGACATGCTAAGACATCCTACAAAAAGTATACTCAAATGTGATTTTAGGATGGAGAGGCTTGGAATGCAAAGTTTATTAAATAAGCAAAATTAAGACTAGGAAAGAAGAAAGTCTGTAATATTAAAACATTTACATTTTATTGTAGCATCAAGTTTTACCTCTTGGTCTGCAGAAAAAATGCCTGTCATTAATCACTAATATACTTTGGACTACTTGTTTCCCTATTGGCTAGTTACTGCATTTACTTTGCATAACACAAAAGCATTACCTGACATGACAGAGCCAGGTATCTCAGTGAAGAGTTGAAAATTAGAAACAGCAAGTCACTTCATACTGTTTCTCAAAAGAGAAAGGAGGTGGGATTTCTTAAAGCATGTGGAAGGAGAAGAAGAAAATGGAGGGTAGCTGTAAAACAGCTCTGGGTGAATACTACACACTTTTTTAACCTTCCAAGATTTGTTGTTAAGCAGGAGAGATGTCTAAGATCAGTAAAAGATGAGTAAGTTGGACAACTGAAGATGAACAGTACCCAGGCAGAGAGACTGAAAATAACAATAATAATAATAGTAATATCAAAAACAATAAAATTTTTAAAGAAACTAACAAAAAACTTCATTAGAAAAAAGCTTCTGCATCTTCTGAAAGTGTTTAAGCATTTTTATTTTTCAAATCTTTTCTGCTGTCCTTTCATGAAGTTATTACAAGTTTGAAATGCCTTCAGACAACCTCCCCTAAAAAGCTATTATCAGCATTGTCAGCCAACAGCCCATGTATTGGACAAAATAAAATCTACTCCACAGAATATTCCAGCACTCAGTAAACCCAGTTTAATTTAGCATTCATCCCCGCTTATGCAAAATGCAATACGAAGTAAACTCACATATAAACCAGATCTAAATGTTGTTTACTCTTGCTGCCCAATAAATAATCCTAATAAATTAGTATTCCTGTTTGTAGAGGCCAGCCACGTTGGCCTATACATTAGCGTTCAGGTTCCCATTCCCCTGAGGATTAAATATGGTGATCGCAGATGGCATCCAAAAGTGGTGTGTGTGGTTTCAGCTCTGGGTTGGGAATGGAGGATGTCACTCCATCAGTACTCCAGATAGCCCAGGTGAAACAGACACCACTATGGCATTAAAAAACCCTCACGTTTAAAACTACTCTTTGACTTCGGTAAAGCTGGAGTAGCATTTAATCTTGTGCTGCCACTCTCCAGTGTGGGGTGTTTCTCCTAAGTTGCTGGTCAGACTTCAGGCATGGTCAGAAGAAAGTCACAGAGCAAATGATAAATCAAAGATTGACCTTGTTAATGACCTGTTTCCTACCAACTTGGAAGATTGTGATGATTTTTGAGTTTTTTTCCAACCTTTATGACTCTATGATTCCATTCTATGATTCAATTAAGTGTGTGTGCATGCTTCCAGTTATAAACAGAGTCAAGTGCTGGATTTCTTATCCTGCTACTCAGGATTTGTGACAGCCTCTGTTATTGACAAAGATTTGGTAAAAATCCTTCAAAAAAAATCAAATCCTTCCCTAAAATTCTTCCTACACATCTCCTGTATGCCTAAGAAACACACAGTACCCACTGGGTGTGGTGGTTGGCATGCACTAGCCCTGCCTGGCCATAGTGCAAACACAAGAACACCATTACCCATTTCCATAATTCAAGTGCTCTGTATCTGTTTCCACCATGTCTTCCACTACATATTAAGTGCAGCAATGGGCCCCAAGCATGCTGGCAGGTATTGCTACTCTTTGTGGTGACTGAAGTGCCTTCATGCTGTGCCAGTGCTGTCCCAACAGCACTGGGTGCAGGAGGTGTCCTGGGCTGCAAAAGGGAGTAGGTTGTACTCCGTGCATTTCAGAGATGCCTTGGCCCATAGATATCTATGCCACAGGAGACAGGCATGTTACGAATGAAACCGGGAAATGGTTGCGTTTTAAACAGCCTGCACAGTTGAACTGGGTTGAATTATGCCTGTCACAGCTTTGTTCTCTTTACACAGTCTGAAGGGAAATTGAAATCTTGGTCTTTAGCTGGGGCTCCTTAGATTGAGAGAAAAAATAAAAAATACGTAGTAACGCTGCAATTTTTAGTCTCTGGTTTTAAATTATAAATTCCCTGAAGGGAAGATTGCACTTTGTGTGGTTCATGGCACACTGGACTAACCTGTTTCATCCTCGAGGGTGATGGGGTGAAGTGCTTTTTCTATCGCATTTCTAAAGCTCAGCATCAATCTCTCAAAGGTTTTCCTTTATTTTAGCTTTGTTGAAAGGTCTGACAATTTTTTTAGGATTTTTTTTTTTCTGCAAGCAAAGATTAAGAGAAAAAGAAAACCTTCACAAAATGAAAAGCTTTCAATATTTTCTCTGCATCTCAAATCCACCCTTACCTTTGCTTCAGACCAAATAAAATAAATTCTGCTTTTGAGTTGCATCATATTTCCAGAAGTAACTAGTTCTGCAAACATTTCTGTAGTTGACCAAAGAAATACAAGTTGATGAACTGCATTCCTAAGAGATTTCCTCAATATCACAAGAACGTCTGTAGCAGAGTTGAAACAGAAGTGTAAAGTGCTGGTTGCAATTCCCACTTGGGCCTTTATCAAAAAAAGAAAAGAAAAACCCAAATCACCCAGCTCTCATTCCCCTCGATATGAATCATTTGCTTGTTATTTTTGAAGGTTTTCTTATTTCAGCTGCTTTGGAGACTGAATGTCTTTTTATTGAATGAACTTTGCAGATTCAGGTCAGGGGTTTTTTTCCAAAAGTACTATTTCCTATTCTCTCAAGTAATACATTCATACAAGATACAGCCTCTGTAAGCCCTTTTGCAATGTGATTGAAATGTGATTTTTTTTTAGTCATTACAAATTTTGCCTTGTGAGTGAAGCAAATGTTTGGTATAGTTTTGTGTTATATTTTAATTTACTTGATTTTAGTGCTTGGGAAATAGAAAATTTTCTGCTTTATTTCTTAGATTTTACAAGAAGTAATAAAATATACGCTTCAGCTTACTCCATTACATCCCAAAAGAAAAATGTCCAGGTACTAATGACCAACACAATCATTCAGACTACCTACAGTATAAAATATTATGATGACAGAACATAGTTCCTGACAATAAAGTTCTGCCCATCTTCTGATTGAACTAAAAGAATCTGCCCTTATAATAGAGATAAAAGGACCAGGAAATCATGGACAAGCATTTTTATATGCCTTCTAAAAGTATTAATTTCTTTCTATGGACTTTGTGACAATCTGGATACCTCGGGATTTTGGTTTGGTTTTGATTTGTTTTGATTAGTTTGTCATCACTAATGGAAAGTAGAAAGCTAGAAACGGGTTTCAGGGTGTTACAATGACATTTGTCTTTCCTCCCTTTCATTATGTGTTAATGAATGTGAATATGACTTATCCTTATGGTAAGAGATAGCAAAGACTGGACAACTCCCAGATGCAGCCAAGGGAGGAAGCATAAGCAGGGTCTGGCTGCCCAGTGGAAGAGCAGAAGGAGTGTGAACTCTTGAGGTGCCAGCAGGGTAGGTGGGTGGAAGGTACAATATTGGATACCTGGAAGAGGAAAAAACACTGTGGTCCTTACAGGAACTTTATACTGAGGAATATAATTGGAAAAGATTTTATGTACTCGGTTGTTGAGAAATTTTAATTGTATCTCTTGAGGAGAATAAAGCAACTGTTTTTGTTTAACTATAAGCAAAATAAAGTAATGATGCTTTAGAAAGAATCCTATGACTATGAACAATTCCACAAGGAGCCTGCAAACATGTGTTATGAGCCAATTCCTTAAATATAATTGCACAAGTATGAGTTCTGAGATAGGTTGTATGGAGCATCTTAACCAAACCTCTAGTCTATCCCCCAACCCCACTGCTGCCTGAAGAGGCCCCTGTGCCTGGGCCTCTGAGTGCTCGCATTCCAGGATGGCCACAAGTCCAGAGGCTCTTTCTGATCTCATCACCAAGGTGACTTGACTTCCTTGTAAGAAATGTTCTGCCCCTGGCATTCCTGCTTCCAGGCAGTTTAAACCTTTCTGCAGGTGGGTTGTCTTACCCTCCATGTCAAATCATTCCAGAGTCACAAATTATCACCAATGAGCAGGTACAATTTTAAATTCCCCTTCACCATGTAAATGCAACTATAGGCATTCCAGGCCACTGAGGGAAATAGAGCTGTTTATACTTTCTCAGGTATTGAACACAAACCCTGTACTTCTCAGGTATTGAGCACAAACTCTGTGCTAGCAGAGGCACATTACTACAGAAGAATCCCTGCATCCCTGTGGTCTCTGTCCCCACTACTTTCTGCATGAGAATGGGTGCAATGCTCTGAAAACAAGGGTGACCATGGCTAGCAAAGGGAGAAGGAAGAAGCATCCACTTCTCCAGGGGAAAGCTCAGGCAGTGATGGCCATGCTCCATGTAGACAGACATGTATGGCCCATTCACACAAATAGACACACCAGCTAAAATACTCTTCTGATTCTCAATGGCAATAGCTACAGGAGCAGCTTAGTAGCCTTGCTTAGCCTCAAATATGGCACCAAATGCCCCATTCAGACTCCAAGAGAATTTCTGAGAGACTTGAGACATCCCTCTCAAAAAAAAGGACATAATTTTGATAGAAACCATTTTTCTCCTCATAAATATGAGTATAGGTTCATTCACAAATATGCCCACTCCAGAAAGCATTCTTACCTGCAACTCAACCCTGAACTACCTCCTACAATCGATCTGATGGGAAACAGAGAATGTGGATGGGTATGCCCAGATGACTTCCCTGTCAGACTGAAATGATGGTAGACACAGCTTGGGTCTGATCCCAGGTGCTGAGCAGGTGGACCACAAGTAAATCACTGCATTCATCTCCTTCACTGCTCAGCAGCTCAGGACAGCTCTGTATGAAGCGAATATATCCCACAATTTCAAGATGCTGTTCTAAAGATGACACCTATATTAGAAATCCTGTAGTCATGAGAAAAAATACTCAATACCAATAGTTATATGCAACAGTATAAATCCCATAAACTAGGGATTCAATCATGAAATCTAGTGCCTTCAAGTGTGACCTGGACTTGCACTATATTCCTGAGATATGGGAACAAAGGGTTTAATTGTCAAACTTGCTGACCACCTACAAAGAAGTGCTGAGTATTTGGTATTTACTGACTCCTACAAGAATACATGTTGACATAGGAATTCATAAAAAGATTTCTGATGATATTTAATAATATAATTTAACATAAGATGGTTTCTGTATTGTATAGAACTTTAACATTGTCTCTTGAGTTCTATCTCATTTTGTACTAAACAAAATAAAATACTTGTGCAAAGTTGATTTTTTGGGCATGTATGATAAGGTTAGGTGGAATAAAAATGTTGAGAAAATGAACACATTTAATTAACTTCACCATGTCTATGCATATGACTTTAGATCTCTCAGTCAATAATTTCTGTCAAAATACATAATTCCTTCTCTTTAAACTCAGCTTTATATTTTGTAATTCCTGCATTAATTTTTCTTATCTATTCTTTAAAGAAGTTTCTTTAATTAGTCGTTTTTTTCTTGTTGTCTTATTTTAAAGTTTATTTTTTGTATATTTGCCTTGCATATGTTGCCACAAGTGTCTTCTGATGCCCTGCTTCCTCTCTTCTTTTCTGATCTATGACTGTCCTTTAATGCTCATGTTCTGAATTAGATTTTTATAATTATGAAATAGTGATGACTCTCTTCCCAAAAGCAGAGGACTTTGCTTGATAAATTAAAATTGATAAATTTGCTTGATAAATTTGCTTGATAAACAGTTGATAAATTAGCAAAGTCATTGAAACTTAGATCACCTGAAACTGTAAGAAAATTTGCTTTGGATTTACCTTTGATTGATTAATAAGGGAAGGATCAAGCAGTTTGTAATATAACCATAACAAAATTCTTACAGGTAAAGTAACGGCTCTGACTAACTTTCTGAAATATTTGCTGCTTCTTTTTCCTGTGGAAACAAGCCAGGGTCTCTGTTTATCTTAAATAAATTCCAAGTGCTTTCCCTTTGACATCTGGGTTCTACTTTCAACTGAGTATTGATATTTTCTTGGATTTTGTTTTACTTTGTCTTTAATTTCAGGGGAGAAAAGCCAGAACTTTCCAGCTGACTGCATTTGTTTCATCAGCAAACATCAAAACACTGTAGCTTTTTTACTGCAACCTGTTAACCAGTCTTTAAAGACAAAATGGAACTGTGGCAGAATTAATTCTAGCTTTGTGCTATATTGCACAGCAACTATAAAAGGAACTGTGTTAATGTTTATTGTCTGTTTTGTAGTATATTTAAGTGCTTGTTAACATTAGAAAACATCATATGTGTGCACAGAAATTGCTGATTTAGGTAGATATAAAAGTGTAGGTTGTTGGAGGGCTGCTTTTGCTATTTTCACTGCTTCCTTCACTCTACTAAAAATTAAGGTTGCCCCACAGGCTGAAATCTTCATGCAGCTGGTACACAGCCATTTTTGTGAACTGAGAGAAATGGGAACTGCAGGAATGTTTCACCAGCAGACAATGACCAGGGCTGCGAGGGGCTCAGTTTTGGAATGCCATTCAAACCAGCAAACCACCAGCTGTGACTTAGTAATGTCAAACCTGGGGAGCTCTTTATTGCATCCTCTGTAGCTAAAGGGACTCTGGCATGACTCTGCTGCCTTGTTCCTGCCACTACTGGTGGGGCTGACAGCCACATGAGCCATGACTGAGTAAAAGGTGGTTACCACTTAAAGTCATTGTGGGTGTTTTTGTAAAGGTTGAAGGTGTTTTTCTGCATTTCAGAGAGAATTCCAATGTTACTGAAAAGTGTTCAGTTTTTCCTTCTACTTATCTCATCTAGTTATCTGGTAGGTAAAGGCTGTAGGAAAAACAAGACAACAACTGAACTAAGTTTTTTATGATATTTAATTTAAAATATTATTTTAGATTAAAAGAGTTTGTTAGTTCTTTGCTACTATATTTTTATTAAAGAAAGGTGCTAGGAGAAGGGGGAGGAGTCAGACAGAAATGGAAAGAAGTGAAGCTGTATTCATGTGCATAAAGATGCAGAGTTTTCAGGTCAGTAATGGAATTTTTAACATTCTTTCCAAGAGGATACCATTTTGAAAATAGATGTTCAGTGGACAAAATAAGCAGCATTCATTATATTGCTAAGAAGTTTAGTTTACTTCTATATTCACCCTTTTCCTAAAGGTCTCTCTGATCTACAATCACAGAATAAATATAACATTTTTTAACTTAGATATGCAGGTTTGCTTCCTAAATTAAAAGAAAGACTACAGGCAGATGACTAGTTTATATGACTTACAGTTTCAAAATTATTTATCTTAATTATTCACTGTGGAATTTATAACTAGAGAGGCCAATTTCCCTTAACTTACTTTCTGTTAACATCAGCTGTGTGTTTGTCTGATGAAAAAAAGGAACACAAATTCTTCTTTATAAAAGAAAAGTTGATAAACTCATGATGGCTTTCAGTCAGAAAGGACAGTTCTTCTGTTCTTTTCATAGCCTTCAAACACAGTTCACAATCTTTAATTCATCACGACTAGTTTCTCATAAGACTGCACCCCTTCGACACTGCAATTCAAGCAGAAGTAGTGGCAGGAAGTCTGTGACAAGAAAGGAAAGAGGAAAGTAATAGAAAAGAAAGAAATGAACCTGTCACTTGTGATATTTACCAATAAAAGATTATCAGATAAGTATTTCCAGGTCTTGTGTGGTTGGGTATTAACTGGTATGGTATAATTTTGTTTCATTTTTTATTTTACTTTACCTAATGGTCTGCTCCAATAAGACAAAAACACCTCCAGACAACCAAACAAAACACACTGTTATAAAATGAAAAAATGTTAAAATGAATTATAAGAAAAGAAGTGTCTGATTTTCAGAAAAAAAAAAGAAAAGAAAATATTTTGTGTCTTTGTGGGCAATACAGTAGATGCAAAGGTGAAATTTATCCACACCAAGTTCAAGAAACACTTTTAACACTCTATTTATATTAACAGGTTCCAAGAGACATTCTTTTCCTAGCTAATAGAGGAAAGTGAAAGATTAAAAAGAAAGGAAATAGTCCATACCTTGCAAAATGCATTGTTTCTTGCCCTTAATTGAACTTACTTGGACTAGAATTTCCCTTTATTGAACTGAACATGAGGATGACTTCTTTGGAACAGCTCATATATGGTTGAATACAATAATTTTGCCTCCAAAAAGAATGCACCCATTCTCTTCCAGTCTTTCATGGCTAGGCTTGCTATCTGTGAGTTAGGTGATTCATCCAAGTTACCATTTCTTTTTTGTAGGTGTTGGCTTACAGAAAACGAGAATGGAGCTTAACTGCTAAGTGAGAAGTTTTTGTAAATCTTAGTGTTGTTTTTCCTGGAAGACAGAATTTGGAGATGTGAGTTTATTCTGAATACCAAATTTTAACTTCTAGTGTAAGTAACATTTTATGGGGTCAACATATTGTGTGTATAGATTTTTATTCCAATGAAACAGCCCAATATAACTGTAAAAACATCTTGTAATAATCAGAGATTGCTTCAGCCCCCACTTCCTTTCAACTATATGATTTTGACCTTCCAGTACAAGGAGGCTACAAGAAAGCTGGAGAAAGAAAATTTATGAAGGCATTTAGTGACAGCACAAGGGAAAGGGCTTCAAACTGAAAGATAGTAGGTTTAAATTAGATATAAGGAAAAAGTTATATTGAGGGTTGTGAGGCACAGGAAGAGGTTTCATGGCCAAGTTGGATGGGGGTATGAGCAACCTGATCTAGTGGAAGGTGTCCCTGCCCACAGCAGGGGGTTGGAACTAGTTGATCTTTAAGGTGGCTTCCAATCCAAGCCTTTCTATGATTCTATGATAATCAGATGCTGAGGGTGACATTCAATTTACTGAAAATGTCTGAATTGCAGTTCTCTGTATATTATCAAGTCCCTGTTGCACCTTTGCAACTCTCAGACTCAGTCAGCAGTGTCAAGAGCAGATTGGAAATGCCTCAAAAAAAGTCATGTTCTAAGTGACATCATTCTTGATATTTGAAAACAAAACCTGGATGCTCTTCCACTGCTTTTCAACCCTTTGTTTAGACTGAAGGTGAGGTAAACAAAATTGTTTTTTATAGCCAGGTCCAGCTCTGAAGAGAACATCCTTAAACCTCTTTCTTTTAAGAGCCTTA
Organism: Pseudopodoces humilis; assembly: GCF_049639895.1. Classification (NCBI taxonomy): domain Eukaryota; kingdom Metazoa; phylum Chordata; class Aves; order Passeriformes; family Paridae; genus Pseudopodoces; species Pseudopodoces humilis. The sequence continues at coordinate 67,384,080 of NC_142200.1, read as the reverse complement.
GAACTCCTTTGAACTTTTATGTGTTATAATATATTTTGGTTGGCACTAACACTGCCGCAGCAGAGGTGGGTATATTGTGTACTGCTGTCTCCTGAATCTTTCAGCTCTTGACCATAACAAAATGCCTTAGGGCCAGTGTCAGGGCAGAAAACACAGAGCTATGCAAAATCTACATCCCAGCTTCACACAGCCATTTTGCCAGAATAATTCATGTCTCATTTCCACCACTAGAGCAACAGAACAGGTTGTATCATCTACATTACAAAAGCCATGCAGTGTCAAATTTTTTACCTTATTCGTGTTCCTATGGGAAAAGTGATAAACACACTGTCTGCTCAGCTTTGTCCACCTCATGACATTCTGCTTGTAGTGGTATTAAGCATGTTCTTTGGTGATATTTAAGTGCTACTTAGTTTTGCTTTCATTTTGTTTTTATAATTTCTACTTATTTTACAGTCAATTTTTTTTAATCTGAGACAGCAGCTCTATTGAAATGTCATACCCCTAGTAATTACTTGTATTTTATACTACCTTGAGGATAAAAAACCCCTTTCTCTTAAGCAACACATAATTATGTATTACTCACAATGATTGATGGTTTGTTGAGTGCAAGATCATGAAACAGTATTCTGAATATTACAACATAGCAAGTCCCACCAAATCTCAAGGTTTCAGGAACTGTCACATAGATCAGTCATTTTGTATTATAATCATAAAAGCCTCCCAAAATGATTTAAGCAATAGTAAAAGAAAACATATTCCTCACTTGCAGAGTAGAGGCAACTTGATCACTGTAATTGTGGGAAAAGCAATAAGATATCATAAAGTAAAATAATCTGGAGACAGTTCAAATTTACTAATTTGCTGGATGGTTTTTAATGTTACTTGACATGACCTCTAAGTCAGAGAAGTTCTATTAAATGAAGTAAAACTGTGCATGCATCAAACCTTTAGGAAAATAACGTTTTTCAGAATTACTTCAAAAAGGAGTACTTTGAGTACACAGAAGCTAAAAATATGTCTGTACCTTTTCACATCAGGAGTGCACCCAGAAGGAGCAGAATGGCACAGTGAGCCAGCAACAAACCCTACCTCTGATCAGATTAGATGATGGATGTCCCTGCTTTCTGAGAAGTATGAAGATCTTCCCAAACTGTCTTGCTTTGGGATAGAAATATTTTATTGTAGTGAAGAACTCCCATCACCCTGCTCCTTCTTCTCCCACCCCACACCCCTCTGCTCCACATTCACATATTAATGACAATACACTGCAGAAAGGGAAAAATAAATATTCTGGACAATATAATCCCAGTCAATGCTGACGGGTTGGACAAGATCTTCTGAGATGCCAAGATGAGGAGAATGATTTGAAGATTTTAGGATCTTAGCTCACAGATACCAGATGGGAATTATTTCTATTATTCCTAAGCAAAAATAATCAGAGGGTGATAGGCAACTTGTAATTTGAGCAAAATGATAGAAAAGACTAGATAACATTTCATAAAGATATGTAACATATTTTACATGCAAAATAGACATTTTCACTACTTTGTTAAGGAAATTTCCCAGTTTGACCCTTGCTGAGACTCTGGGCTGTGACTCTCCAAGGCCAGAGACTTTCACTGTTGGGACCACAGCCACTTCACATCGGGTGGCTCCAGTGATTGACAGGTGCCCTGCTTGACTCCCCACACACCTCACACAGCCAGACCAGGTTTCCTTTCTGGATCCACCCCAGATTTCTGTTAACAGAGTCTCAGATATCCAGTTCCATAAAGCAATTTATTCATGGCACATTAACACAAACAGCCTCGGCTGTTTTGTGCCAACAAAGCAATGGCTGGGCTCTTATACCCTCACAGTGTGCCCACAGAAAATGCTTGCTCTTCCTGCATTCCTGCTGAGTCTCCCAGTGTCCATCCACTTGGCTGCCACCACCTGTCCTTATGCCCTTTGTTAAGCGAAGTGTTGGCATTTCACAGCTGCTTGTCTAGAGCTCCCACCCAGAGCTCAACCCACATCTCAATTTTCATTGTGCAAACTGAGCTACCAGCACCAGATGTATTCTTCAACACCTTGCACAGACAATAGTGTTTAGCACCATGGTTGTGTATTCAACTTAAAATAAGCTATAACAGGCCACCAAAACTGTTTTCTCTGATTTGCATGCAGAACAGCTATTCCATTTAATGAGACTTACTCATACAGAACTGTAGGAAATGGAAAACTAAATCAGCCCCCTTGACAAGCCTAGAGAATTAAAACTCTAACCTGCTAATATAAAGAAAATACTATCATACACTTTAAATTAATATTTTATAAAGAAAAATATAGCACTGGAAAGCAGAGCTAGATAAAGCAGCCCAGTGAAAATACTTTTGACTTTCCTGAAAAAGAAATGTCAATTTTGAATACATAACTTTTTCTTCCCCATAAGAACATGACAGTTTTGATGGCTCTATCACAAGATGGAAGAGAAATTCAGCCATGTTTTTGGTAATGATGTTATAAATTTGTATTGTGATATTGGCTTTCGCAGATGAATATTATATGTTAAATACTTTTTAGCTATGTATGTACTTTTTTTCTTGCTAACAAGTCTTAAGCTTAAAAGAATTTCCTAGGTACAAGGCAAGGAACCCCAGAGGGCAAGGACAGTGGGGCCCAAGCTCTTATCAAGAGAACAATAGAGGCCAAACTGTTATCAGCAGAAGATATGAAGCCCAGCTGTCCTCAGGGGAAGGATGACGGCCCGGACTCTTATCAACAAGTGACCATCTGCAGAAAAAAAAAAGGAAACCAAAAACTCCAAAATAATGCTGACCAGCTAGAATAATGATGACCTGCAAAAATATATGCTGACCAGAAGAAAATAAAATTGTGAAGAGCATGATCCAAGAAGGCAGAACCAGGGAGGGGACATGCTTGAATATGCATTAACCCCTCACAGCAAGGAGGGGATAAAAAGGGTATTCCTGAGATACCAGGTGTGTTCCTGGCAAGGCGCCAGGGCACCCGGCCATTTTAACCCTTTGCTTTATTTCTTTTGTCTCCTAATTGTCTTTTTATTTATATTAAATTATTTTTATAATTTATTAAGTGAATCTCGTTTTTAAGAATGACAATTGCCATGTAAAGAAAGTGGTTTGGTCATGGTAAAAAGCCTTAGAGCTGACCTGCTGCAAAACAGGAAGGACTTCAAGACCTTTATATTTTCAAATATTTGAAAGATTTAGAATGGAGAAAGCCATCATATTAGTCAGTTCCAACCCCAATATTTTTACTTTTATGACTATCACATAGTGAGAGGAATGACGGGTTTGTCTTTACAAACAAGCTGTGGGTCTGCTGATAAGATGAAACTATCCCTGAGAGATAACAGAAACAATGGGATGGATTCCACTGAAAGATGAAAGGGACACTGGGGAAACACCATAAAATTCCACAAGGGTTAAGAATTAAGAAGAGGATTGTGCATTGTGGGGGGAGGTATCCCCACAGGTATCAGGTGCGCCGGGAAGCCTGTACCTCTCAAGTACCTCAGCCTATGGAGAAAGAGAGAAAGGGCATGCGGTCGGGAAATTAGGATAAAAAGGAGGCTGTGCCCTTCAAAAATTTGAGAGACCCCAGGGGAATGCCCCATGGCCTCTCCCTTTATTCGAATAAAGTAAAAGGGCTCCTCTGTCTCCTTTTTGGACATAAACCTCTGGTGTTTGTGAATTAGTTTTCCTGACACATAGTAAGTGATTAAAGCACTTTTTTTTATGTGTAATTGTATAGTACATCATCAGCTGAAGTAAAGAATTGATGCCTTAAGTTTTAGCTTTCATATTTTCTAGATTCTGTACTGCCTTAGGGTGTGACTCTGAACTTCAAATAAAGTGCTAGCAAGTTCTCTTCACAGAGTAGTCAGACAAAACTATCCTTTTCCAGCTTGAGAACCAAGGGCACCATTGCAGCTTCAGGCCCAAAAAGTATAAACAACAGTGAACTGAGGAGAGCAAATTGGGAGGATGTGACTTCATAACCTGAAGCTGTAATTGGACAATTAACCCCCATAAGTAAATGAACCAAAACTTAGTGTGAAAATTCATGATCAGTTGTCCGTCTGGTGTCCATCTTGGGTAAAGCAACGGCTGGGCTATTGTACTGCCCAAGGCGATCCTTTTAAGGCCTTTTAATACCTACTTAATATCTTTTAAGACCTACTTAATTCCTTTAACTCTCTCTAGCCTCTCTAGGCATCAGTTTCTGGCACTCCAGAAGGGACAGCAAGGTAATCACAGTGGACAACAGTCTTTATCTCTTATGGTCTCCAAGAGCTTTAACTAATGGGAAGGATGCCAGTATGGGATGCTTGTTCTCTAAAGTGCTGGAGAGATAAAATCTTTGCACTGGAACTTTTGCTGATTTGAGGGCTTGGTTATCTCCTCCTCTATTCACTCACACTATGCAAGAGGTTGGAAGGAGCTCTGAAGACCTGAAGCAGGCAGTAGTGTCTTGAGTTATGTTGTGCAATATCTTTTTCCAATAGAAAGAATCTTACACTATTGTGGCTTCTTTGACTTGTCAGATGACTTTCAATTAAAATACAGACACAGTGAGTCTAAGGGAGCAGAATGTTTCTGACCACTACTCAGTGATGGTTTTATGTTTTGCTTCATGCAGATTTGGTTTTTTTTCATTGCCATTGAAACAAAATTCACCTTTAAAGACAGGAAGTGCATCACTGCCACAACTGTGAGCTCTATTGCAGCATTATGCACTTTGCTCTGCATTGCACTCCTGTGGTTTCTCTGATGATGTTACAAATGTAGTGGAGCAGCAGAGAGTTGCACACTATGCACATCATGGCAGTAAAACACACTCACTTCCCCACCACACTGTTGGCAGTCACACTGGAGAAAAGATCTAACACATGATCTGCTTCTAATCCTGGCACTGCTGTATCACGGCTTGGAACTGCTGAGGGTGGCCAGCAGCAGAGGTAGGTCAATGCATGATGGGGTCATTTTGAAACCACTACAGAAAAATGGAAAGGCAAAATATCAATTGCAGTGCTCCTGTTCAGCTAATAATGAACAATATCTGCTGGGGATAGAATGTGTGTGGTCATTTGCACAAGTGTGCTTTCTGCCAGGAACTTACATGTACACTACTGCTTGAATAAAATGTTTTTTCTGCCTTATGAAGACAAACTAATTGTTGCTATGGTAGTAGAATCAGGAAACACTAGAGGATGAAGTTACTAGAATTGAGATTAGTGTACTGGTTTTGGCTGGGGTAGAGTTAATTTTCTTCACAGTAGCATGAAGCTGCATTTTGGATTTGTGCTGGAAACAGTGTTCCTAATTCAGGCATTTTTTCTTTTCTGCTGAGCAGTACTTGCACACAGCTGAGTCATTTTCTGCTTCTCATCCCACCCCACCAGTGAGGAAGCTGGGGATGCACAGGGAATGGGGAGGGGACGTAGCTGGGACAGCTGACCCCAAATGACCAAAGGGAGGTTCCATTCTATATGGAATCATGCTCAGCATATAAAGTGGGGGAAAAAGAAGGAAAGGAGGGACACATTTGGAGTGCTGGCGTTTGTATTCCCAAGTCATTATTACACATGATGGAGATGATTTCCTGAGGATGGCTGACCACCTGCCTGTGCATGGGAAGTTGTGAAGGAATTCATTCTTTTCTTTGCTTTCATTTGCAGCTATTCCTTTCCCCATTATACTGTTTTTATTCCAACACACTTTTCCTGTCCTGATCCCTCCCCATCCCACTGTGAGAGGCTTGTGGGGCTCAGTAATCCTGACTGGGATTAAACCACAGCCCTCAGTCTAAGATTTTTAAAATTTATGTCTGTCAGTTTCTTTAGCCATGATGTGGGAAAGAAGAGACTTTTTTTTGTGTACTGCAAAAATTGCTACCAAGGCTGAATACATGAAAACTATTCAGTAGCTGGTTTGTGAATAAATTTGTATCACAGTATCACAGTCCTTTCAATAGAGATATTTCAATTAAAATATTATTGCAGATTTCTACAGATTTCCTGCTAGAAGTGAAAGGCGTGACTTTTTAATCAGGGTGAAATTTCCATTTAAAGCAACAACCACTGTGTGCAAGGAAAAATATTTGCTCTGCAGCTGATTACAAAATAAATATATATATATATATATAAATATAAGGTAACTGACTGAAAGACTTTATTTATATATGGACAGTGCTCCAAAGATATTGCAAGTCATGAATCTTTCAAATATGGATAGGCTTTCCACTGATACAAAATAGATAATAAAGCAAAATTAAGGCAATAGCAATGGTCTTCTGACCAAGCTAGCCATATGGATCATTTTATTGTGACCAGCCTCCTCATAATTTCTAACTCTCTCACATAAGTTTTAAATCTACCATTGCAATTATTTTTAAAACAATCATGTTGGTTTTAAATCTACTGTCACAAATCACAGGATTTCTTGAGTTTCACAAAGCACCTTGATCTTGTTGCTTAGCATTACTCTCAAGCATTTCTCATATTTTCACCTCAGGACTTTAACCAAATAAAATTTTTTACATGTATATTTCCTGCCTTTTCTACTTTTCATCAGTCCTCCATCAACATTAGAGGCAATTCAAATGAAAATATTGTCCTATTTTTCAGGACGTTTGATAGCTATATGCTTCTCTTCATCTTTCTCCTCATGAAGGTTACCTATCAGGGTGTTATTGTTTTCTGCCACTTTATTGAAACAGCTCTTTATAGGTAGCATTCCCAGAAGATGATTTTCCTGATAGTATGCAAATAATAGCATTCAAAGCATCTTTCAGTTTTGCCTTCATTTAACATCCATGTACACAGAGCAAAAGCCAATGGAAAGTGCTCAAATTACTTGGTCGCTGTGTCACATTCTACATCTCTTGTGACATTTCCAAAAATGGCTTCATGACCCCAAAGGAAACCTGGAGACAGGATACATCTTTTCTGATAGTGTCAGAATATGTTACAAATCCCTTTTGAAGTCCATGAATTTTTTATTTGTCATGGCAACATCTAAACAACTTACTTTATGGTAACAACCCAACAATCTTCAACAAATTCTAAACTGTTAATAACCCTAATTGGCATTTCATCTTTGAAGTCCATACTCCAATTCAATGAGATAGTTAAACACATGAATAGTTTTATACACTTGAGTAGTTCCTGCTGAAGAGATTAAAATAATTTTGTAGTATTTGATTACTTAAATACCTTTATCAATTGGAGTCTAAATTTACTGCTGATTTTTTTTTTGTAGAAATGCTCGTCTTTTAAAAACTGTATTTTTGAATGATAAATACTGGGTTTTGACTCCAATCTGGTATTTGTGTTTGGAACAAATACTTTGGAATTCAAGCTGATGCTTCTCACACTCTGTGCCATTGTGTTCAAAGTGCTTCAATTATTTTGTTTTAAAATTACATCAGCAATACAAATACTGAGATTTTAAATTGCTAAAGATAGTCTTCACTGGTATAATTGAATAGGTTAGATAATTTTACTGTTTACTTCCTGATCACATGGTCTCTTTTAATGATACCTTTTAATCAGCAAATATGAAAAATAATCAAGAGAAATATGTATGTGATAGAGCAAGAAAAAAAGCTGCAGGGTGTTTTTCATACTGGATTGTGGTGCAAGCCAATAAAAGCTCTTTATTAGAAAAGCACTTCAGTGGTTTCTCTTCATTGCCTACTAACAACAAAAATTGAGAACCTGCGGTAAAGCAAATTTTGTCTTGCGCTAAAACATTCTGAATTAGTAAAAATTTAGGTTTAATTCTACTCTAAATTCCTTTGGACAAAAATTTTCTCTTTAGCCTTTGAAGTTTCTTGTGACATTTTGTACAGTATGTTGGCACAACTGCAAGCAATTCTGCAACTGGAATTAGATAGCTTCCTAAGAACTAATGTTCATATCCCATGAAACACAGGAGAATGATGGCAATTCTAGTTCACATTAGATAAGGATATATTTAGCTTTTCAGTGACCTGGTCTTAAACCAGTCACTGAGCAGTACATAACCTAGTCCTTAAAATAAAGAAAAAAATTAAAAACAAAAACAAAACAAAAAACAAAACTCAAGAGAAGAAAGAGGGGTGGGGGTGAAGAAAAAATGTAACTGAGCAGTCCTGTCCTCATAGAATATTTCTTTTTACAGATGCAAAGACAAATTTCAGCCTATTATTGAAAACTATTTACCAGTGATATTTCTTGTCAAAATTCATGTGGTTCTATAAGAAGAGGAGAAAACTACTTATAACTGCAATACTTCTACTGAAACAGTAAATGTAAAGGAATTACATGTGAAACAGAGAAATTAAGAATTAGGAATCAGGCATAAAGAAATGCTTTTACTAGAAGAGGGGGCTGCCAAACCCTATGGAATGCTTACTGCTCCTACAAGGGCAAGAAGGAAGTGAGACTATAAGATAAAGAGCTAGAATACACAAACAGGATGTAAGGACAAAGGCAGCACAGGATAAGGGGATTCTTTGGACCCCTAAGCCAGGAAAAATGGTATAAAAGGCCAGAAGATGGTCAAAAGACTAAAAGAAGCATGTGCAAAGAGACAGGGTGAAAAGTTCAACTGGGGAAAATCGCTGATTCTGACCCCCAGATGACCACCAGAGTGACCAACAAGGAGCAGTGCGCAGTTGCAAAGAGGCGTGGAGCTAATTTTAATATGAAGTGGGGTTAGGAAATGAATATGTATTAGGTATATTGTGTAACCCTAGTTTGTAAAGAATAAAAAGAGAAGCGCAAATGTCCGGGGCGTGCATGATTTTGGAGAAACTATCCCCCACGCACCTCGGTGCTGAATAAATACATACCTACTCTTATAACTTACTCTGTGGGTTATAGAGTTTTCCTTCTGCTTATCACATGTCTCATTCTGAGATCAGAAGTGTTTCATACACAAATATATCGTATGACCTTGTCAAATAGTATTATGGAAATAAATAAAAGTTTGACTGTCAAGTTGAATATTTATGGTATTTTCTCCTCTCTTATTTACACAACTTTCCACATATGAATTTGTATACTATGAGGCCAGGAATACATGCTTTCCTTTGGGGCTGACCTTGGGCTGTGAAATTATGGAGAAGTATAGCAAAACTGAGCCAGAAATAATGCAAGGGACACAAAAAACCCCCAGAAACCCTCATAGATATTTGGAAAATAGAAGTTCTTTGATATTATGAAAAGGTAATACACAAGAGGATAGTAAAAAAAGAAAGTACTTTTCAAGTGCATTAGGGGTATCAAAGTTGATTTTAACTGGTATAAACTGAAGAAGCACAAGTGGCAAGATAGGCTCATAGCTTATGTATTTGAAGAGAACAAGTGTCAGGCTATGTTGGGGGTTGGGTGTCCTTCATTTTGTTCCTTCTCACCTATGGAAGTTTTTGCCCATTAGCTGTGGTGAAACCTGATTGATGGTACTTGTTGGGTGCTTGAGAAGCACAGGGAGTTTGGCTGGGCCCAGGGGGGAAGGGGGGCAGGGGAGGGGAAGAGGGGCAGGGGAGGGGAAGAGGGGCAGGGGAGGGGAAGGGCGGGCGCAGCTCGGGCTGGCTGGTTTCTTAGGCTTGAGAGTGAGACACACTCTTGGAGCTGTTGCGGCTTGGAGAAGGAAATTAGCCATCATCCAGACGGACCTGCTGCTGCTTCTCCTCCTTTCCTCTTCGTTGGTGGCCTCGCACCCCCTGTCCTGCCGGGACGTGTGGCAGTGCCAGGCACCGCCGCGGAGCTGCTGATGCACCTCATCCACCAGCCCAGGATCTCTGCTCATCCCTGCTGTTCCAGCTGAGTGTTCCTCAGAGCCCTGCAGGAGCACCGGGACTGACTGCCCGAGGGGGTTTGTGAAACAAAGCCTCTCCTCCATCTCTTCCCGTCTCGGCCGAGAAGGCTGTCACGGGGTCCCTGGTTCTGTTTTCTTGTTAACGCTGTAGTTATTGTTGTTTGTTTGCCTTGTTATAAATACTAGTAAAGAACTGTTATTCCTATCCCCGGATCTCTGCCTGAGAGCCCCTTGATTTCAAAATTATAGTAATTTGGAGGGAAGCAGTCTACATTTTCATTCCAAGGGAGGCTCCTGCCCTCCCTAGCAGACACCTGTCTTCCAAACAAGACAGGCTGTCAAATTACAATGCAAGCAAGGAAAAAATGTTAACTGCTCACAGTATCACTGATACAGAGACTGCCAAATCTGAGACAAACTGTAACCAGCAAAACTTTAGATTTAACGTTCAGTTGTCTGTCATCTGGTAAAAATCACAGGAACCTAAGCAACTTTTTATTGAACGTCACTGGGTAAGTTGCTACCCACTCCAGAGAAAACTTACCCAATTTGTTTCTTATATATATTAAAACACGAAGTGATGATGTAGACTGCTGGGGGAAGGGGTGGAGCGAGAGTATATTCTGAACATGTTGGAATTGAAAAAAATTAGGAACATCTATGCTAAATTGGTCTAAAATTCTATTTAGACCACAATCTCAAGCAGTGACTGATGGCACAGGTCCAGGGAAAAGCAGGATAGGACAAGCCTATAGCAACATTCCTCTGTTCTGTTTTCCCAGCCTGCAAGACTTCATAGCTCAGGGATTCTAAAATATCAAGATATCTGAGCAATGAACCCTCTGTCTAAAAAATCCCAAAGCAGTTGTGATTAAGGTAGAAGAGATTTAGCACTTTTTTTCCCTATGGATAATATCCTGAATGTCTGCACTGCTACCATTTCAAACTTAGTTCAGGTGTCATTACACTACATTTACAACAGTAACTTCTGGGAAGATGCATTTCAACTACATGACAATCACAGATACAGACTACACAATTTACAGTGCTTTACTATTCTAAAAATATACTCAGAGTAGAAAAAAAATTGAAATATCATCTTGCTTCAATAAGAAAAATGACAGCAACATGTACTTTGTGTGGTCAAAAACTAGTTTTCTGAGTTTGTTTCTCTGGTGAAGAACCAATTCTTTTCAAAGTTTTTGTCAGGACAGTATTTTCTTCTGTCTTTAATGTCAATGTATGCTTAAATTATGATTAAATAGAGAAAATTATTTTCTATTTATAGGGTATGTAAGACATGTATGTAACTTTGGAATGCTCACTTCGAGAAGAAGAAAAATTAAAAGAAAAAAAAAGAGAAATGAAAGTACATATAGAATCGATTTCATCAACATTATACAAGACTTGGGATATAACATACAGCTGTTTTGTGTCTACTGCTTTTCTGAATTCATGCCTTTTTCACTGAAGTGGTTACAAGGAAAACATTGAAATGTTTACTCTTGTAAGAAGAATTTCATTATGATATATAGGAATGAGATAAAGATGTTTTGGCTACTTTTTATTAGAATTTATTAAAATTTATTAGAATCATGAAATCATAGAATGGTTTGGATTGGAAATGATCTTAAAGATTATCTAGTCCCAACCACCCTGGCATTGCTTAAAGCCCAGTCCAATCTGGCCTTGAACACTTCCAGGGATGGGAAATTGATGACTTCTCTGAGCATCCTGTCCCAGTGCCTCACCACTCCTACCGTAAAGAATCTCTTCCGTATATCTAATCTAAACCTACTCTCTCTCAGTTTAAATCCATTACTGTTGTCCTATCACTACAGACACTTGTACAAGATCCCTCTCTAGCTTGATCTGCTGCTTGATCTCACTTCCTTTGATGCACCCCAGGACACAGCTGACTTTCTGGGCTGCCAGTGCACACTGCCAGCTCATGTTGAGTTTCTCATCAACAAACACTTTGAATTACTTTGTGTATTAATTCCTGATAGAAAGTATTCCTAATAATTAATATTAAATAGAAGCATAATTTATATTCTTATGATATGGCTTTTGACTTTTTATGGCCAAACCATTCAAATATTAAGGATGGTTATAGAATGACAAAGAAAAGCTTGGGCAGAAATTCCAAAATGGAGACCACAAAAACTCAAAAATGCTTAGGCAGAAAACTTTTAGCTTTCTGTGACTCAGAGTAACTGTGAATCTTCTAATCTAAATCTAATCTAAACAACAGAAAATAAAATAAAAATAAAATCTTATCAGAACATTACACATTGCAGTAGAAGATTTCTTTGAAACTCTCTAGATTATGATGATGTTATTTCTATATTATACCCAAGAACCAGCAGATACATGGCACATTCCACCTGTTCAGAATAGCTTTTATGTTCCTGTTTTCTGAAAGAACCTTAATGCTCTTTTGTGGTATTTCCTTTTCTTCTGTTGAGTGGTTTAGAGGTCTACTTCAATAAAGTCATTAGGCATTTATTTTCTAAAAGAAGGTGGGCTGCTTTAGTGTTTTTATGGTATGGAGGTACCATTTATTCTAGCATATTATGAGATTCTAAGGCATAGTACATGCATATTCTAAGTACATAGAAGGAGGTTGATGCAACTGCCTTGCTTTTCTCTACTATTAAGTAATCTAAGTTGCAGAAATGCAAGCTAATTAACCAAATTATTAATAAGGACAATATTTTCATTCCCTTCAATAGTGTGCATGGAACTGATAAAACAAGCAAACACTTGTGTAACTTTATATAGCCTGGTAGACTAAAAGAAAACTCTCTTGGCAGCAGGTGGTGGATGCAAAAAGGATATAGCAATGAACATAAAGAGAATTGGTGAGCAACAATTAGTAAGAGAATACACATTTTTCCCCCATTTGGTACTTTGTTACTTATGCAATCACATTTAGGGAAGTCATTATCATACCAACAATCACGTACTTCTTTCCTGAAGATGAAAGAAGGACATCTGAAATTTTATATGCAAAGATTATTTTTTAATTTTTTTTCCTTAGAATGTAGACAGAAAAAAGCAAATACCTGGGTACATATTCTGGAAAGAAGTTATATTGCACAGGTTATGAAATGTTAAAGAAAATGCACTTTCATTTTCCTGTTTAAGAGTGTGATTCTGTGATATGCCTATGTGAAACTGTCTCATTAACCAGACTGAATATTTGATGAGAAAAGCTAGTTAGCTGAGGCCTACATCCAGAAACTGAGAGTTAGGCAGAGTTGTACTAAATTCTATGGGACTAGGGACAGAGTGGCTTCAGTACAATAATATTTGCATGTTGCATTACCTTACTCTGATCATAGCAAAACCCCTAAACCTGCCAGTTTGCTAAATTTTATGTCTCCCATTGTTTTCCAAGACATAATCATTGACTCTGCATGTCAACTTATAAGAATTTCCAGTCCTTTGCATAAACATGGTGGGATTGTTTTAACTTACAAACAACATCAACGTAAAATAAATATCACAATTCAACCGATCCTTGGTTTATTTTATGAAGAGATTATGTAAGGCATGGTCCACAGCCACATGGTACCTGTTAAACACTTAATCTTGTTAAGTCTTGAAAAGTTGGCATGATACTTGAACATAACCCATCCCTATCCACATTAATTGCAAAGCCGAGATCAGTTTTTTATCAGTCTGCAGCCACTGCCTTGTCTAGCATTTTAATGATCCTGATCTCTTATGGTGACATGCTTAGTTACATTTCCACACAGGACAACTATAACTATTAAGCTGAAGGCTAAATGGGTGAAAACTGTACATGAAGGAACTGTAAGGTGTAAATTAGTTACGGTAAAAAGCATAAACTTACATCCTCTGAGTTTCTGCAACAGTTTATTTCTAGATGGATTTCTGGATATTCCTTGACATAAGAGATGAGTGTAAGAACTTGAAAACTTAATTAAGCTCAAGTTAGTACAAAATTGCCTGTCTTATGCAGAAGAAACAAATTGTCCCTGATGGCCAAAAGTCATCTTGCTACACTACTGCATCTGACAAAACAATATAAAGGACAAAAAGGGAGTGAGTGTGTGGCATAATCAAGCAGGGTAGAAGCACTGAACTTGTTAATTCTTAAACAGAATCCAGTATCCATATCTGCTACAGTTTGTCATTTATCTTTTCTCATCTATGACAGCTAGTCTAACATTTTAGGCAGTAATTTCTATTTATCACAAGCTCCTATCCCAGACAGAAATATGGATTTTTCTTCAAAAGAGAGCAAGAAGCACAAAAGCAATTCAGTCATTTTGTCCATATATACTGTTCTCATGACATCTATGTCATTGTCCTTGTCAGCTAATGCAAAAGAGCAATGTGATTCTGCTTACAGGTTCCTATTCAATAACATCTCACTTAGGAAAAAAAAAAAGATATTACTATGTAGGAGGACTAGTGAAATTTCTAATGGTATTATTTTGCTATAAAAAAAGCCTATTAAAACAGCAAAATTAGAAAAGCTGTGTAATATGCCATCTCATTTTTTACTATTTCATTGGAGTCTTGTACATGAATAGAAGGAAACTAGAAGCAGGGTCAAAGTTTTCAGTAGATTTCTTTCACCACATGAACTTAATGGTATTTTCACAAGGACTGTTCCTGTTTTCAGTGACTCTTCATGACTTTAAATACTTGTGTGTATAATGGTATTGAACTCTACCATTTCTTGTCAGTTAATCCCTTCTCTTGAATTATTTTGAATTATGTATCCAGGATATAATGCTGGCATGCTTCACCTATACTCAATATTTATAGGACAAGGATTCTCACAAGAATTCAGTGATGAAGTCTTTTGTATAGTTTGCAAAAGTTAACCTGCTATCCAGATGTGAAGGAGAAAAGTTTCTCATTTTGCTTTTCTTGGTCCACTGTCATGGTACCTCATTACCTTCCTGCAAGAAATCCTTGTGGTCTTATAAAGGTAGGTTTTCCTTAAAGGTTAAATGTCCCTTTTCCTGACAGATCTTCTATAAGTATAATATTACAGTGGCTTAATGATTCTAGTTCAGCTTTGCAACAGCAAAAGCTGAGACAGGTGTCTCAAGAGAAAAATCCTCTAAAAATATCCTTGCAGAAATGTTGTACTAAGTGTTGAAAATTGGTTAAATTACTTGCAGTAGGTGGGGGCACATAATTCTGTTTGCTTCTTTTCCAAATCCTATGACTAATGTTCACCTTTATAAAAGTTATTTTTGCTTTGGGAGCCACTGCAGTGCATCTTTACTTCTTCCAGCACTTTATAAGCACTTAGTAGTAAATCATGTGGACTCAACTACCTGATCTCATGTATTGGTTCATCAACCTCTTTCTTTGCAATGTTAAATCATTTGTAAAGTTAAATTAAAAAAAAAAAAAGGGGAAATTATGCTGAATTCGTGAACATATGACTAAATTAACTCCAAGAAAGTAATTCAGCTGGCAAAGGTGAGTGATATATACTTATTTTAAATCGGTTTTGTCAGAATATTCTATTAAATGAAATACAATAGTTACAATTAAATAATTTCATTCTGTCTATTTAAAAGGCTTGACCATTAATTATTTAAAGCAGATATCATCTAGCTTGAAATGAATGTGCAATTAAATCTATCTGTAAATTGATTTGCATTATGCACTGCAAAATTCGTGTCTGGCTAGATATCTTGTTTATTATTCTGAATGGGCTACAGCCAGATATGTCAGGAACCTGTAACAAACCCATTATAAAGAACACTGTTTCCTCATCTCCCAAAACCTCACAAAAGCAATACGTAACTTTGGAATAACATTTTCCAGATCTAGAGGCATTCCTATTAAGGAGCTGGGCAACCTGAGGGCAGAGTTTGGCCCATTGTCTTTGCACTTCCTACCTGCAGTCGAGTAAGTATATAATTAAGCTGTCTGTGGCTTCTATTTTGCGAATGGGCATTCATCCGATATGTGAAGGGGGAGGGGAAGCCTCAGACCATTCTTTTTAGCCTTCAATTTTCCCATTAGGATGTACTCAGAAAGGAAATTAAATTGGTGCTGTGCTGTTGATTTATTGCAGGAAGGAACACAGTTTACACAGAGAAAAGTGCAATTTGAATTTTACACAGTTCACTAATAGCATATATATCTTCTTCATATAGGTATTGCAGTAAAAATGACAGTGTGGTTTTGTCTTCTAATAAGGGGAAAACATAAAGCTTATTTTCACTTTTAATATATAATTCTAATGTATTTTCTGTACAATAAAAAGGAGTTTGCTAATTAATTTATATTATTAATTCAAAGAAATCTACGTTTTTAAAAACTTAGAGGCTGTTTATATATGACACTGACATATATTTAAGTATATCTTAAAATATACTGGCACACATGGGCACAATTACAGTAAGACTTCAAAAAGTTTATTATGCATTTTTAAATCACCTAAGTAGTTTTCCAAAGTCACCTAAATGATGCTGCCTGCAATCAGCCCTTCAGAGCTGGCAAGTAAGGAACTCCTGCTGTTCATGCTAATGTATTTTGCATTATTATCTCACTTCAGATGATGCCGATTTGTGAATCAAAATGTTAATTAATTAGATAAACAATACACACCATTGACTTGTATTATCTCTATGTCATGCTACCACCCACGTATTTAACCTCTGGGTTAAAAATATAGCACTTTCTTTAGGATGGGACTGAAACATATTATTTTCAGGAATTGTTAACTAGGAGATATGGAATAACTAAATGTTCTGTTACAATTTAAATACAATCAAATTATTATTGTTTTTTATTACTATCTGAAAAATTATTGCACTGTCTTGTGGAAGAGATTTCATATTTCCTCTTTTTTGCATTATATCCTTAGTAATTTGGAGTTAACTTTGCCAGATAGCATATGATAGCATATGCTATTTGATGTGGGACACTGTGTGCTTTTTTTCAGAGTCTATTCTACTTCTGATTCCAGGTGCTCAAATTTATCCTCTATACAAAGGGAAGAGAAAAGTACTTGCATAGTTAGTAAGCCTTTGCTAGTTCACACTTTCAGAAAAGAAAGCACCTGGAATTACATATAATGATTTGTGGAAGAATGGGATGCAATTATTCCTTCATTCCAACAGACATTGCAAGATCTTGAATCAATACCATCTAAACCATTTTTTTCTGATGAGCTAATCTGTCTGCAACCAGGTTGGTCACATCTAGGGTTGTAATAGATGTAAAGGATCATTAAAAGGACAAAATTCCATAAATAAAACCCTAAAAATTAATAATTATATAAAATCAAGAAGAAATAATCATATGGCACCAAAATTTTAGTGAATAGTAATTACTATACACTCTCTGTAAAAATGAAAAGACCAGACTAGAATTCTTATACACACAATCATTTGGCAAGGTAAAGGCATATTAGAGCTGGTTATCCAGCTCTTCACTTTAAATTTTGCTTGCCAAAAAATATCTTTTGTAATAGTGGGGGTGTTTTTTTCTTCTCTAGCATGACATAATGAAAGAAAACTACCTATTGGTTTTGGAGATGTTTCTTCAGTAATTTTTTTCCCCATTATTGATTATTCATTCTTGAAGAAAAAAATGAGAAAAGAAAATAAGGAAAAAAAAAAAAAGAAGAAAAATGTGGATATGAAAAGCAAAATTCTTCCATTCCCGGAATCTTAATGCCTAAACTTCTCCAAACCAGTTAATGTGATGTTTTCAAAATCTCTGCAATCAAATCACTTAAACATTTTTTTCTCCTATTTACTTTTGATTTGCTCTTTATGTCACCATTCTGCACGGAAGTGGATGAAAGGCCTTATTAATGGACAGATAGAAGAACAATTTCTAATGAAGATAGATGTATTGTGCTGCTGTATAGCAGAGCATTAAACTTTCTGACACAGGTTGAAGTCACCACATTACAGAGAGCATAAAGAGATGTGCAGTGTTGGGCAGAAAAAAGTAAGTAAAAGAAGATCTGATTAAACACTGAAAAATACTATTCTGGTATATGCATTTGAATACTGAATAATACAGCACAACCTTAGAATATTTTATTTAATTTTCATCTACTGTATCCCTCCTGGTTTATATTAGTCACTCAGGTGTGGTATTCCTCTAATACTCTAATACTACTCAATTTCTCTTGGCATTTTGTCCATTTACTATGATTTACTACTGCATAAATAGAGCAATAAGGCTGAAATATTTGGGGTTTTAATAAATACATATTTTATTTTATAGTGCTTTATACTGAGCTAGCTGGTTTTTATGGTTACAAGTGTTCTTGTTTAGCTGAAAAACCAATCCCCCATGCATTTAAACAGCTCAGGCTTTGCAATATATTCAGGAAGATCTGCTTTGAAGTGGTACTGAACCATTATTATTCCTAGTTTAAATAGATTGGCCAAAGTTAGCAAAATCACTTTCCGAGTTTTCTTTGCTGGATTGGTCTTCCTGTACAAACCCAAGTAGGAGGAGCAGGGGACCTTTGAAGATGAGTGATGCTGTCTGCTGTAGCTACATAAGCAGTAAAACATTAATGGCAGGGAACCTGGGGATGATGAAGAAACCTTAGGAAGCAAGACTGAGAATCAATGATAAATAAGGAGAAAGGTTTCAAAGACAATAAATAAGCAATTAATTATGAGAACAATGGGAACTATCTTCTAGTTTTATGCTGATTTTTAGCATCAGCTGTTGAGGAGCAAGAATGCAACACATACTCACAGTCTTAAGAAAACTGCTTGAGACCAGATGGTTGCCCAAATCTTTATCTGTTTATCAATAAGACAAAAAATAAAGTTCCAAGGCCACTAAATTAACAGTGTGTTTTATCGGATTTCTCAGAAAAAAACTTCCCACATGACTTCGTGTTGCTTCTACTTTTAGTGTTTTGCTTAAAGAAATTAAAGTGAAATCACTTTCTTCATAAATAGATGTTACAGACTGCTTTGTAGGACTCACATTTTTCAAAGTCATGAAGAAAGCTGAAAAAAGATGCTAATATTCATGTTGAGAAACCACATTTTTGTTTCAACAATGGCCTTTCTTTTATCCTCCTTTTTCTATGAACATACATATTTTCTCCTTTTCTCTCTCTGAAGTACTTGTGAAAGTCTAATAAAGGCTGCCACGTGGTGATCCAGAACTTTTATAGAGACTACAAAGTGAGACAGTACTATGTTATGTAAATGCCCATTGCCTGCTGTAGGTATTTCAGGGATGAGGATTTATTTCTTCCTAAAGCTGGGAAGAAAAGAGGCATGTGAGGGACATGTGCATAGCTGTGGATACCACCCCAGCTGAGGGATACCTTATTCCTCACATTGTGCATTATGGTTGTCATTAAATGGCTGCACACCTCCACATTGAACCTGGGGTAACGCTCTCCCCAGCAACCAGGCTGTATGTTGTCTTGATTTTCTGTATCAAAAACTTCAGGGATTTTTGGTTGAAGTCCTTCATAAGAAAGTTGAGAAATTTTAAACTTGCTTTAACTCAAATAGGCAGCAAATTTAACCTGATATCTATAGAGACAAACTTTTTATCCAATACACAAGGAAAAAGTCCTGACACAGAGATTAAGCACAGATTTTCCATACTCCTTCTCCTTGTTAAAAGTTTCATTCCCACTTGCATGGTTATAATTACAATACATGAGCATCTCATCTAATCCTTTCTATCCTTGAAAGACATTTTTTAGGGGACCAGGGGAAGTTATTGCACCATTTGTACAGATGCATGGAAAGTTTTGTTGGTATTTTATGTGGAGTTAATGACATAGAAGTTACATTGCTCACCAAAGAATGTGGATTCTTAATTTATCAGGTCATGTGGAAGTCTATCCTTTGCAAGCAACCACTGTCAATTCTTAGACCTCCTTCAAACCTTTGTGCAGGTTCTACACATGTCAAAAATTTCTACGGCTTTCCTTCTTTTCACTTGTTTTCAGGCTTCCTCTAAAATTTGTAATTTTAAGTGGACTCTCCATATCCTTTAGTAATTTTCACTTCATTCCTATTTCAGCCTTTTTTAAATTTTTTTTTCTGGTTTTTGGGTTGTTTTTTGGTTTGTTTTTTTGGTTCTTAGCTTTTTGTTTTTGTTTTTGTTTTTTCCTGGCCTACTAGGGTTTGGAAGTCTGTAGTACCTTTGAGGAGCAAATAATTTCTATTGTGGCAGGTATTTCTGCTTATTTAGGGCATACCTACATGACCAAACTCTGTCTTTGCTTTGTCTTAGAACTACATGAGCCAAGTTCTTTTAGGACGATAACCATGACAGCACAAAATTTTACTCACAGAAATAAGTCCTTCTGAGAAGATAATTGGTTGCTATTGAAACACTTTTGCACTTCCCATAAGCATTTTGCTGCCCAGTAGATCTTATTCATCTCTCAGCCTACTCAGAACAATGTTAACAGCAGTTTGCAATTCATCTATAAATTGTTATCCTTTACCATACAGAAGGTGACAAACAATGAAAGATAAAATGTGTGGGTGGTTTGTTCTGTGGCTGCGCACAATCCTTCACAAAATCACTGCCTGGCATGGTGTTTGTTCAACATTTTCTTCATAAACAGAATAAACATTTTCTTCTTTATATTTTCACATGTATCAAAGTATTCTGTTGATTTTTATAGAAGCTCTAGAGATTACTTCAGTGGTGATGATCTGCATTAGGCATGAGAGGTCTACTTACCACTGGTCTCTGTTCAAAGTAAAGGAAGGAAAAAGAGGCAGTTGTGCAACTTAGGTTGCTGTGTTGTAAGGTAGTTATTTAAATAAGACCAGCCAGCCCAGAACTGTTTCTTTCATTTATTAAAACACAAATTCTAAGCAGCTATCTCAGAGATAAATCTGTTCTGTAGATATCTAGCATGAAGTAGCCCAAACTTCCTTGGGCTGGTGTAGTTTGGCATTTAAGAAAAAAAGTAGAAAACACACACGGAAGTGATTTCTCTGAGAGAGGCTGCTGGGAGTTTCTTCTGTGCTTGAGATCAGGCCAATTGCTGGCCAGTTCTCAGAATTCACAGTATCTTGCGCTACTGAAAACTGAGATCGCCTTTGTGAATATCACGCTTTAAAAACCAAGCCCGGGAACTTCTGTCTCTGTTTACGGCCTTGGAAGATATCGGAGCTCTGGTGTGGCTGGCTCCGTTCCCCTGTGGCCTGTGAGGCCTGGGGGAGGCTAGGTCGGACTACAGCAGCTCCTGGGGGGGGGATGGAGACTGTGGGGTTCCCCCAGCCTCAGGCCTGGCCGGACTCTGCTGCAGCCCCTCCCTTGAAACCCTCTGTGTCCCATTCCAGTGGGGTGGCTGAAGGCCTTCCTAGGGAAGCCCCTGACATAGGCTGGGCCGAGCTACCCCTCCGCCTGCACCCTTGGCCTGCACAGATGGCTCCAAGCCAAAAACTGTCTGCTCCCTCCCTGCAGCTGCTGGGCTGAGAGAGACACCTGAAATCTGAAACCATGAAGCCATGGTTTGGGTCAGATTTAACCCTTTCACTACACAGAAGAGACCTGCAGACTTAATCCCCTCTCCAGAGAGAGGAAAGTGTGAGAGGAAAGTGAAACCCTTTCACTACACAGAAGAGACCTGCAGACTTAATCCCCTCTCCAGAGAGAGGAAAGAGGAAAGAGGAAACATGATGTTTCATGTTCATCTCCCAACATGAAACATGAAGGTCAGTAAAAAGAAAAGTCAAGCCTCAGATGGAAAGAGAATGAGGAGATGCTTTAATAAGCTGAAATATTCTTTTGGTAGGGCCATAGAGATGGACAATAATGTTCTGAAAAATAACTCCTTTAATTCATGAAAAAGTATTGGGGAAATAAATATTCAAACTGTAGATCTGAGTAAAGGTATCCATTGATGAAGCCAAGCAGATGGTGGAGTAGCTGTGATCCCATGAGAAGCTTGAACAGAGAGATGAGAGTTGATGAAGACCCTTTTCCCCCAGGGAGAGAAGAAGAAAACCTCTGTTTCCAGAGATAATCACAGAGACAGATGGAGAGAACCTTTGCCTTTGAATAACTCATTCTTACAATAATACCCCATGAGTTCATGGCCCATGGACACACCTCTGAGTGGTGTGAAAATGGGAGGACAGCATGATGTCAGAGTTTGTGCCCTGGCAGTTGCTAATCATAGAAATGAAAAACCACAAGAAAACTGTTTCTTGTTGAGAACTCTCCATGGAATGACAAGAGAAAACTCTTCTCCCTGTATAAACTGATGAAAAGACAATTGTATAGTTGGTGCTTCTTTAATATCCCAAGTTTTGTCTCTACAGTGTCAGTTGAGGAAGGAAAAAGGTTGGGTGGGGGGAGAAGAAGTTTCTGGAGGTTTTATTCTGGTTTCTTATTCTTGTAGTCCTGTTAATAAAGTTTCTTTATTCCTTTTAAGTTTTAAGCCTGTTTTGCCCTTCTCCTAATCCATATCTCACAGCAAGAAATGAGTAAGTACCTCGGTGATTTTAGCTAGAGCTAAAACCCACCACAGCTGGGAGTGTTAGGTTTCATAAGTTTTTCACAAGGTACTATTTCATACATGTGGCAAATGTTTTCATATGTGGATGTTTCAAATGTTTCTGTTACTTGAGTTTTTTTAGGGTTTTTTTCTTATTTTCCTTTAGAGTTTGACCTTGAGTTAGCTTATTTTTCTCTTTTGGTATTTCTTTGTGTTGTTTTCATCATTACAGTAGTAACGTCAGTAGTACAATAGTACAGTAGTACATTATCTACAGTAGTTATAAGTAGTAGTTATAAGCCATACATAGAAAATTTGAAGTAGTTCATTACCATTGTATAGTTTTGCCATGTCCTAGAGGACTTCGTTTTTGTGACTTAATTCTGTTAATTTTAATTCAGTTTCTTCCACTTTTCCTGTTTAGTTTAGGTTTTTTCCTACTATAATGTCCATTCTTAAATTCTATCTAATATTGCTTCGGCCCTACTGCTAAAGTAATTGTGATCAATATTTGACTAATCCCATTTGACATTTTTTCACCTATTCTTTTCTCTAAAGTGATCAGGGACTGTTTTTAACTACGTTTCCTGCATGATGCAGCACATAGGTCATCATCCTATTTCTATCCAATATACCCTGACATGTCATTTCATTTTTCTCTTCTGCTGCATTTTGGATCTGCTTTTTTTTTTTTTTTTGGTCATTCAATATTTGTCCTGTTGTTAATTCCTTACCCACTCTTACCCACACACACAAGCAGAAATCCTGATTAGGACTCTCTGGGGTTTTCTTTCTTCCCTTTTGCAGCAACAACAACAACATTCTAGTTAGTTTTCACTGGGGCAACCTAATAGATTGTGCCAATAAAATGGCTTTTTACTCTCCAGTTTTCTTCTCTGCCATTAGAAAGCAATACATTTAGAACCAATAAAAGCAAATGTTCCTTTACACAGCATGTGAAATTCACCCTCACAGAAGGCCATCAAGTCAAATAACCTGGTTGAATGTTAAAAAGAAGTGGGCTAATTATATGAACACTAACAACATTCATAGTTATGCATGGCAAAATTAATAATAAGGGTAAGCCAAATATCATGCTTAAAGGCATAAATTGATTAGCTGCAGGTGTGAGGATGGATTCTTGCTCTCTACAGAAATTTGTTCAATTGCTAAGAGGTTTTGAAGAGTATATGAAGCAACTTTGAAGGGGATTTGTTGCATTTTGGGATTGGGTTTTTTGATTTTGTTTTTGTGGGGGTTTCTTCATTTGGTTGATTTTAATTTGGTTTCACCTCTTCTTAATGACTTCTTATTTCCTTCATTCAGTCAAAGAACATTGTAGGAAATTTTAAGGTAAAGCAGCTCCTACTTCCTCAGAGATCTAACTGAGGTAAGAAACTTCCTTATACTTTTTGTCTATGAAGGCAGTGAATACTACAGAGGAAGTAGTTCCATATTAATGAACTGCCGCAGTATCTTTCTTCAGATCTACCTTTTACACTCACTTATCTTGGTGCCACTCGACAGTGAACCAGAATGTGATGTGCAGCATGTCAGAATTTTTATATTTAATTTTTATATTTCCCAGCTTTAATAATCTCTCAGTTATCTTTCCTTTACTTCAACTTCATCTTCTACCTAATTTTTAAGGCTTTGGTGTGGTTTTCCTTTAGACTGGAATCATCTTATTCTTGTGTGTGAGTTCAGCAAGTACCAAACCAGAGTCCTGATTATGCTAAGCTACTATCCTAATTATGAAAAGAGATGAAAACCAAAGCACTCAAAGCTTTGTTGTGGATCTCTGCAAGAATTTTTCCTAATTCTTCCTTCCCTTGAAAAACTGCAATATTTTAAAAAATAATCCTATCTGCCAATGACCTTCCACACAGCCATGTCATTTGCAGGGTTTTTCCATTCTAAGCTTACAGATTTACTATTTTTTTTCCTTCCAAATTTTGGCCTATTTATACCATCTTGAGCTTTCAGGACAATCATTTTCCTTACATTTGAATCACAAATATGTTACAGTTGAAATTTGAACTCTTTTGAATAAGTTCAAAATTAATACTATGTACTTACTATTCTATCAGTCATTCTTGCCTAACAGAAAATGCCAGCTTTTATTTTTCATTTCTAACCATGGATTATCCTATATTTCTGAAGATTCCTGCAGTGATGTGAAGAGGAATAACCTAGGTTGAAATAAGATAAGTTTTTAGTCTCCTTTAGAAAATCTCATGGCAGAGGTCAAGTCAATGTTGATAGTCAGTTAAGCTGTATGACTCTTTCAAAATTCTTCCTATATTTTTAATAGAAGTATTGATGAGCTCTAAAGAAAATAGGCTGTGTCAGCTGGATCTCCCATTAAACTCTGAGGAAATAAAACTGATGTGAAGTGAAATAAAGAGTCAACATTAACACAGGATGTTTGGTATGCAGTGCTATTGTCTAATTTCTGCCTAAATTCAAGTCCCTAGTCAGCTGTTTCAGCTGATGGGAAGATACAAGTTTTATCATTATTATTCATTAAACAATGACATTGTATAAAAAATCATTGGCAAATAACTAGTGAGACACAAGAGAAACTAATGTAATTTGTATAATAAGTTAATGTTTAGCATCTCTATCAAAGAAAAATAAGAAGGAAGGGAAGATTTGTCGTCTGGGTCACAGGTTCACTCTATTCATAAACCCGTGTTTGTAAAAACATTATGATCTGCAGTCTTAGATTTTGAAGATATTGTTCGCTGGAGTTTAGTTTTAAAAGCATATTCTGAGGAACTGCTCTGTAGGCATGTACTTCAATGTACATTTAAAATTTCAGCTGAGATCTGAGAGGAGATGCTCATGCATTATCTAACAAGCAGCTTGATCAAAATACAAAAATTAATGCATAATATGACTTGTAAAACATAAATGATAATCAACCAGAGGTAGGAACTTGCCAACATTTAAACAAGGCTAGCCTATTTATATAACAAATGCCTGCAATATTTCTCATGAGTCATTTCTTCCACTCACACTGAGAATACATAATAACCTCTTGTTGTTCTGTACCAGAGGTCATTTATTTCTCAGAAAAAATGCATGCACATACACATAGACTTAGACACATATACATATGTGTATATATTTACAGAAAGTATATTCATAAGGTTAAATAATTCTAAAGACTACGTTTTCAAATATGAAATGCAAATGTTAATATGAGTCATTAATTTTTTTAAGATTGTTTGGTTTGCTGAATGAAAAAACAGTAGTTAAAATGATGATTGCTATTTCCTATTCTTATGTTAATTCCTTTTCCTCCATTTACAGAATCCTTTATCAAAGGATACAAAAAATTAACATCAAACTTAGCTCATTTCATTGTTGCCTTAATTTATGTAGAACCAGAAGCATGCCACTAAAATAACAAAAAAACCCCAAAAAAACCAAACAAAAAACAAAACAAAACAAAAAAAACCCAAAAACAGAACAATAGAAAGAAGAAGTGGGCTTTTAAATATTTTAATCATTATACCACTCTGCTCAAGAATTAGATGATTACATGCTTCAGTTTGTTTTGTCTTGATGAAAAGTTTCAAGACCTGAATTGTAGAACTTAAGCACCCCAAAATCATTACATTAACAAAGGAATCTTTCTACAAAAGAATCCTTCAAAGAGGAGGAAATAAATTGAAATAATCCTAGAAGCAATTATTTCTTAGAAGAAATATGAAAAGGTAGAAAAATAGTTACCTGTTTGCCTCATAACCTCTCTTTGAATACCCTGATAATGTTAATAAAATATTATTGTCAGCATTTAACATTCAGCCCTGGCTTATTTGGTGAAAAAGACATATCTGCTTATGACACTGCCTCCAGATGTTCTGATTTAAATGTCACCTGCTCAAAGATTCTCATAATGTTACTCATTCTCAGGGGGCCTCTTTTTTAGAGGGAATACAGGTGAAATCAACCATGCTACCCAATCTGATAAAAAGTTATATTAGAATCTAGGTGATGTAATTCAGTGTACAAGTCAAGTATAAAATTTTATTTGTATTACAGTCTTGCACTCTTCTTAACTGCCAATCTAACTTCCAGTACACACTGAACACACACAGATTGGAATGCTACTAAATGCTTGTTTTCATATTGAACATATTGAAGCACATGAAATGCAATATTACAGAAATCTTCATCATCTCAAATGAAGTAATCTGAGAACAGTAAAAATGCAGGAAAGAATAATTATAAAATTCCTGAAAATCCATTGAAGGTGTTAGTAGTGCCAAAGATCTGATTTTCCATTCTCATCCGCTTAATTTGTATGCTTAAGGAAAACTGTTTAGTGAGAGGCTGACATGCATTTGGTAGATCAATACTCCACTGATGCTGATATTTGTCAGCATTTTCTTTAGTTGATGATTTATAGGATGCCAGAAGCTGTTATAGAATACTTAACTCTTTGTCATGTCTCAATTTGGTCTATGCAGGAAATGCTTATTCTTTATGACACTGCATTTTAAAAAAAATAAAGGACATGCCACAGCAGATACTTTTTATGGCCACTTAAAACAGAGTTATAGTACTGCTAGGAGTTACTAGGTTGATGCTACTTGGTCTAAAATCTTGCTAAAATAGATTAAAAACTACTCTTCCTAAATGAAAAAAGGAATCACCTTTTAGCTGATACTACTTCTAAGAGTTGAAATAATTTCTGTCTTTGAATCCAGACTCTTCTTTTAATAACATAAAAATAATTGAAAATATGGATTCTTTGAAGCTGAATAGCTGATGCTGCTGAAATTAAATCTGAGTGCAAAATTTTTCCCAAGATCTGTTAAGAAAAATACTTGGAACAAGGAAGTTGTCGCCTTCTGTCATAAAAATATGTATTGCAGCCTTTTTAATAGAGAAATGTAATTTGCAACTGAAAACCGATAATAAGGGGTAAAATACCTGACTAAAAATAATGTATAGCTCTTACATAGCATTTTTTATCAGAAGCCTAAGGAGAGCTACAGCCTTTTTCGAGTACTGTGAATCTAAGATGCATAAAGAAGAAGCGAATTCTTCAAATTAGGGTCTGGGCCATGACAGATTTAGCAGCAACAGATGTGCTCCTGCTCTATGGCATGATGTCCAGCTGGAGCCAGTCCCTAGTGCTGTACCCCTGGAGTCAATGTCAAGGCCAATACTGTTTAACATCTTCATTAATGACCTTGATGACAGGACAGAGTGCACCCTAAGCAGGTTTGCAGATGCCGCAAGTTGGGAGAAATGGAAAATAAATCAAATGGATGGATCTGTTCCTGTTCCTATCTAGATTACTCTGTCCAGGTCTTGTCTTGGCAGATTAAAGGTTAGCAGCTAAGGCCGAGAGTTAGGACTCCTCAGCCTGGATGAAAGAAGATTAGGGGGAGAACTTATTAAAGAATTTAAATATCTGTTTAACTGAAAGAAGGTAAAGGAGGAAAAGTTTTATAAGCAGTGACTACTTAAAGGACAACAGGCAGTAGTCATAAATTAAAATATAGGAAATTCTACTTGAATATATGAAAAAAATAATTGAAGGGTGACCAAACACTGGTCATATTGCCCAGAGTGGTTGTGAAGTCTTCATCCTTAGAGATACTGAAAACACAACTCTGCAATCTTGATCAACCTACCTTAAGTTCCTGATCCTTGCTTTAGCAGTAAGGATGGACCAGTTGATCTTCAAAGGTCCCTTTTAACTGCAACAAGTCTCCGAATCCCAGTTCTCTGATGTCTGTCCTGAGTAGATGACCACAAGTAACAAGTTTATTTTCCTACTTTATTTTCCACCTAGAGATGGAAAATCATTCATCAGTCAATATACACTAGTGTAAAAGTGAAGTAATGCAGTGATAAAGTATATTGCAACTTAAGGTAATTCTCTAAATACAGCAGAAGATTATTTTGAACTCAGAAGATATTTGTTTGCTGCTAAGGTAGCAAAGAGAGGCCTACTGTTACAGAGCTGCAGTGTAGTAATTAAACAAATAGCCAAAGCAATATTGATATTTTCTAAAATAATTTGTTTTACAAGGGTTTTGACATGCTTCATGGTGAAACAAACAATGTTTAATATTTTATTCATGGATTAGTATAATACATTTCTAAGTAAAATCGATACTGTGTTTTTATTAAGAACAACATTGTACTTCCCAGCAGAGAAACGAAAAGCACCATAAGTAAGGAATTGCAAAATGAGAAAAAAATTTCATAGCTAGTGCTAAACCATATCACTACAGAGAGATAAATAGTTCTTATTCATATTTATTTAAATATGTGCCAAACAACCTGTTTCTTTTCTTTCTTTTCTTTCACTTTCTGGACCCTTCCAGCAAAGGACTGATCCTAAATCATCTGAGAACTTAATTTACAAATGAAAATATTTGCATCTTTATGACACTTGCTGAGATCCCAGAAGCAAATGCACCTCAGCAAAAAGGGTGGAGTGCATGGACACACATGAGGAAGCTTTTTGATAGAAGCAATCTATATAAAAGAAAAGCAATGCCTTTACTACTGACAATCAAATACGGGTTTTGTAGTTCTGTCTCAAAGGGCAGGATGTTAGGCTCATTCAGAAGGATGATTATAAAGGACAGGTCTCATGGTTTAACTCCAGCTGGCAACCAATCCCCACACAGCCAGTCACTCATTCTCTGCACTGTGGGGGGCGGGGGGAGAGAATTGAAGGGGTAAAATTGAAAAAACTTGTGAGTTGAGACAAAGACAGTTTAATAGATAAAAGTGTCACATCCCATTGGGATTTGGTGAGCAATTTTGTCTGTAAATCACCCTCTCTCTGCACACCTTTGTTGTTAATATTGTTGCTGTTACAGTTAACTTTCTTATCTCATTGCTGTTTGCAGTAAATTGTTCTCATCTCAACCCACAAGTTTTACCTTTTTTGTACCTCCGATTCTCAACTCCATCCCTGGAGCAGAAAGGGAGAGTGAAAGGGGTGGAGTGGGAATGAGCAATTGGCGTTCGGTTTGGGACAGTCTTGGTCATGGGAGGACACTAAATTAGGGAAAGCCATTCCTAAATCAGAACACTTGGGAAGACAAGCCATCATGCCAAATGTATCACTCTTCCTCCTTGCCACATTTCTATAAACTGCGCATGATGCCATGTGGTATGGAATATCCCTTGGATCGGCTGAGGTCAGCTATCCCAGCTGCGTCCCCTCTCAACTGTGAACTCCCAGCACCCTTGCTGGTTGGATGGGGTGAGGAGCAGAAGGGACCTTGGCTCTGTGTAAGTGC
The DNA here is from genome assembly GCF_049639895.1 of Pseudopodoces humilis. Classification (NCBI taxonomy): domain Eukaryota; kingdom Metazoa; phylum Chordata; class Aves; order Passeriformes; family Paridae; genus Pseudopodoces; species Pseudopodoces humilis. The sequence continues at coordinate 67,354,486 of NC_142200.1, read as the reverse complement.
TGCTCAGCAATAACAAACACATCCCTGTGTTACCAACACTCTTTCCAGCACAAATCCAAATAATAGTCCTATATTAACTACTGTGAAGAAAATTATTAAGTCTACTCCGGCCAAAGGCAGCACAACAAGGAAGCATTTGTGGTCATTCCAACTCTCTCCAGTACAAACATTCAGCTTAACGAAGGTTCATTTGTTAATATGGAAATAAAAGTGAAGAGAGATGATGAAAAACATGCTGAAAAGCTTGATATAAAGTGGGAAAGAATAAGGGAAACAAATGCTTTCCCAAAATACCTCTTTTGAAATATGTATGAAATGCAAGGACTTGATTAGTGAAATTGAAAATTGTCGATGAGAACATCACACAGCTTTTCAGTTGCACTATAAAAAGCTGAGGATTTAGGTAGAAAAAGAGAAGAATCTTTCTAGGATAGTGAAACAGCATTAGAAAATAATTGTTATAAAATGAAGGAAAAAGACCAATTAAAAATCAGTCTGCTATTGTCAACAACTAATTCTGGAAAGCTGTTCAGGAAATGCCAACATATACCTCTCCTTTTTTGATTTAGGACATATCTGTCTTTTCATTTTGAGTAGAAGCTGTAGTTTATTAAATGTCTCATTTTTGACATAACGAGTAAACACGTGACAAAGAGTATTAAGCCTTTTTAAACATGAGTGCCTTACTTTCTCTTTTTAACCATTCATCAGGACCTGGTGCCTGATAGCACCAGGTCCTGATGAATTGATTCCTGTTCTTGAAAAAAAGCCTGATCTCTCCAAGAATTGTATTCCCCTGGCACTGTTGCCTTCTCATACCCAGTTACAGGAAACTCCCTTACCTACTTCCTAGGTAATGAAAAAGGAAGGCTTTGATTAACAACAATCCCTCTTCCCTCCCACTTTGTGAAATTAGATTCAGAAAGAAACTTTACAAATGGGATCTCTCCCATTTTCAGGTCTCTAGAAGAAGGTGAGAAAATTGTGGCTATTGCTGTTATATTTGTCCTGACACATATGTTAAAGTCCTATCATTTAAAAAAAAAGAAAAATGAAAAATCTCAGACACAAAGATCTGTGCAACTAATTGCATTGACAAAATGGTGAATCCTTGCCACTCCAGATGGTAAATATTTGCATTTCACTTACCCAGATTTGTCAACCAACATCCAAATCTTTACTTTCTTACTCCCTACAGGAAGTTCTGCATAAGGGAATGATTTTTCCACAGTAATCCATGTTCCTCCATGCAATCTCCTAGATCAGCTCCAGGGTGTTCATTCTTCAACTGTTTCAGTAGCTTTAGCTACTGAAATAAGCTCTCCATCACTGCTTAGACCCTTCTTTCCTCTCTATTGTCCTGTAGATTCATTCTGCACAGAGCACACAAAAAATCAAAAGAAAGCATGAAAAAAATGTAGAACCCATACAAACTTTACCCTCTCAACAAATCACTTGCTCACTCTGACAGAAGTTTGTGTGTGTGCTTCCTTAGAGAAGAGTGACCTTCTCCTGATAAAGTCTTTTTTTATTCCATTTGCCCAGGTAATGCATTAATATTGCTTAATTATCATTAACTAGAGATTGAATTTCAGCTAAGGCAAGGAAGTCAACAGATATCTTTACAGGTATGGAACACTATAATCCAGGTATGCTAGAGTATTGAGAGCTTGGTTTTTGAATACTTTTTTTTTCCGTTTTCTCTGATTAAGGGAGCAAAAGTCTTCAAAGTCATTGGCTGAAAGTGCCTCAGGGTAACAATTTGAAGTTTTAGCTGAGACTAAAGCACATTTTCATATTTATATATTGTATAGAAGGAAAAAAACATCTTTGCCCTGAGAAGTTTAAAGCCTAAAAAGATAGGACTAAAGAGTTTAAAGAAAATGGGAATAGAAAAGGGAAGGAATTTCATAAAACTACATCTACTTTCAAAGCTCAGCTTTCCTACAAGATTAAGAGACACCATTTGTGACTGGAAGAAACAACGTGTCATTATTCTGACCTCACGGAGTATTGTACTGAGCTCTTGGTTCTGTAAAAAGAGAACAAGCATAGAGACTGAGGATGAAGAAGATGCATCAAGGAAAAAATCAGGAAAAAATTGGCACCAGCGTTTTCCATGGAACTTCATTAGAGAATTTCAGAATCTTTTCAGAATTTCAAAAGTTAGTGTCCTGAGCCACTAGAACTCTGAAAAATTGTATTTTTTACAAGCTCCTACAGCATGTTTTTCAATACTGACAAATACTTTCCATAAGTTCAGTCTTGCAGATCTATTGAATCATAAGATGGTACAGGATGGTAAAATTTTCTATTTTGAGATGTTTAAGGGGAGAGTGAACATGTTCAAGGAAGATAAATCTTATTTGAATGAGCAAATACATGAAACCAATTTCCCAAAGTCCTGAAACATAAGTTGACAGAACCAATATAGCAAGAAATACAGTCTAACACTGCAGATCTAGAAAGAGACATTTCCAAAGAAGTATCAAGCTCAGCAGTAGAAGTACAGAGGACCTGGCGCTAATAAAACGCTAAAGTCAAAATAAGAGCTTTAGGTTTGAGGGTCATGAGATAAGACAATGTTTTTTCTAAATTGTTTGTTGTTACACCTAAGGAAACCACATTTAACCTTAAAAAAAGTTCTAAAAATCACTCCCCCTCCCAAAAAAAAAAAAAAGAAAACCAACTCAAGAACAAACAAAAATCTTTAAAAACTAAACGCCTCCAAATAAACCACCAAATCAAGCAAAACCCCCTCCACCAAGAATGTATCAAAGCTATCTGGCAAATCATCAGCTTCTTGTATTTGTACTCACAACTCAAAATTTTTACTTAATATCACTTACTCTTTCTGCTATTGGCTGTGTTATCTTAGCCATTAATCAGATCTCTACATTATCCATACAAAGAACAAGGGATTAAGGCTTGGAAGATAATACGCAATATAAAAATGGTCACAATTTATGATAAACTCCTGCCTGGTGTTGTTCTAGTTGTTCTCCTGTGTCAAGCAAGGAGTTTATATGCATATACCTATTTTGAATACTGATAACATAGCACAACAGTAAAATATATCTATTCCTTATGTATATACAGCAGCTGAAATGGACATTTTTATGTAGTGTACCCCACAAGTGCTTTTAATTCCTGATGAATCCTAACTAATCTGAGCACTCTAGGACTGGGTTACACTTTCAGGTTAATAAATGCACACATATTGTAAAAGGTTGGTCATCAGTGCAAGAATATAATCTTCAGTTAGCTGCTGAGTTTTCTTAATTCATACTTGGGGATAAATCAAAACCAAAAATCCCTCACCACCATAAATACATATTCATATACGTATGCATCTTTAAACCAGGAAGAATAACAGAGGTAATACTCAGAGTGATTCTGGAAAAGGCATCTCCACAGAAATGAAGGAAGCTTTCCATGTTCCACCTTCCAGTGCACAGTTGTAAAGCAGGGCTTGGCAGAAAGCAGCCTTGTCTAGATTGGTACATCATTCAGAAGAGCCATGCAACTGATTGCTTCTCTGTGCTGCTCCACAGCGTTACATCAGGTATTTTCAAGTCACTGCTCTTGTTCCTCTGTCCATCCCTGATCCTGAGAGCCAACCACAGACTGCCAGTGCAATTTACAATCTACCAACAGTAAGTTTTGGTCAAGTGGTGTCCCATGGTACAGCTCCCAGTACAACTAAACCAGTGGGATTCAGAGAGATACACTGGGAGAAATTTTCACTAGTATACCCCAGCTGTAGCATCTTCTTTGTCATGTCAGCTGAGAGGGGTTTATTGTATGACCTATCAGAATTCTCTCTAGTGTTTCTGGACCATTATGGTTTGATTCAAGAGAGAGCTGGCTTAGAAGGGAGTTGTTCACTGTTAAGGCCTTTGCTCTGGTGCATGTGTTGTTCTGCCTGCCTGCTGTTTTGTATCATTAAATATTTAATATTTCACAGATATATTAATCTGTCCTTCCAGAAGCAGCCTTAGAATTATATTTGCCACAGAAGAGTATAGAGACACAGCTTTTAGTATGGAGATGGCACACATTATCAAAATTATATTTATTAATAAATATCCTTGTTCCATACCTTTTTTTTTTTTCCCCACAATGGAAACTCATACTGGGATTTTCTAAGATGTTCATATTCAGCCCATTTTCTGTAACTTGTGTCAGCCTTGTGGATTTAACAAGTTGCCCTGCATGATAAGAGCATCACTTGGAGAAAGCTGATGACATTGATTATAAATTGGGATGGTTTTGCAAAATAAAACAAAACTTGCATTTTGTATGATTTGTAAGTTCAGTTAAATCACTGTTTAAAATGTGTGATTAATTTAAAGGCATATGGCTGGATGAATCACTGTCCTTTTCAGTGTTTTGTGTATTAAAGACCAAAGTCATGTATCTTTGGAGTACACCTAAGGACAGAATTCAGCTTAAATGATGCACTTTTGGGCAGTCAGGCATTTAACCTAAAGACTGTGTTGTCAGAAAAGTTGCTTGATAGTGGGAATTTTTATGAACAGATTATACAAGACTCTTTGGCAGCTCTTCTCACACAGTCCCTGTAAATCAGGGACAACTGCTTTATTGAAGTGAATGGAGTTAGATAATCATAAAAATGGTGTAAATAAAGAGAAAATTAGGGCCTTCAAATTTGAATACTGACTTTCAACATTGAATTTTAAGAGATTATTAGCCTTCAATTTTCAGTGAGACTCTGCTCTTTCTCACAGTGAATGCCAGCCATTATAGATAGCCATAATTCTGAAAAGAGGCTATCATATCTACAGCACACAGAGAATTTAATACAGCCCTGTGCATACAGTGTTGTTCACTTCTACTCGTCCACCTGGAACACATATTTTGCTACTGCATTTCACTTCTCACCATGCTACCCACCCTTCTCTAGCTGTTCTGTTCATTCTGCTCTGAGTTGCTAAGCCATCTGCAAATAATAACTCTCCTTGCCACAAGTCCACTGAGTTTTTGAGTATTCCTTTGCACAGCTAAGCATCTCAGCCCCAACAGAAGTTCTTAATATTTCTAGACCCTGAATTAAGCATCAACAAGAGGAGATTGCTCTATTTTCAGGAAACTTAGTGAATATTTTTCTTCATATAAAGTAAATTAATTCACAGCTCAAAAAAGGGTACCTTTACTAGTTTTTACCATCTCTAATATATTTGTTTATTGCAGATGTTTTATTCTGAGTCACATCAAAACCACAGGATTGAAGTTGTTGTAAGTTGCATTTATCAGAATAAATTAGGCTGTTTTCTTTATCTGGTGATTATTTTAGCTCAAGCTGTGACAATTCTGAAGAGAATGATTACACATATATAAGCCAAAAAATAATAATAATTTATTTTAGAGGCCCTACAAATGAGTCTTCCATGTGAATATCTTTTTAACTTGTACATGACAGTAAGACATTATTCTGTTACTGCGAGTTTGAGAATGTATGTGGATTTCATACAAACATCCAGCCATTAGTTTCCTAATTAATTTCTGATTATCTAGGAAGAAAACCAAGAAATTATGGATTTGGATCAAATGCACGTGACTTCATTATTCATTATTTTAAGCTGGTTAGTTTTGTGAGTCCAGGCAGTTTTCAGGGCTTAAAATAAAGAGAAGGAAGCAATTAAACATTCTGTTCAGTGATGACTCATTTATTCAAAAGACTGTGACAAAAAAAATGTATGTATGGTTGACAGGAACTCTGCCATTTGCAAAGGTGACTTGAGGTACAAAATAAAAATATGTTTACAGTAATATTACAGCCTCTCTATAGTGCATTAGCATTGCAAATATGTCCAGACAGAATTATATCTTCTGTTTATGCCATATTCTACATTCTGATTAATAAGCTTAATTACTTACGTGGTCCTTTTCCTTCAGTAAAAGCTCAAATTAACAGAGAAGATTCACAATTTAGAGGTCAAGGAACAGAAAATTCTTGTGTTAGTAGTAGTAGAAGTGGTAGAATTAGTAGTAATACTACTGTTATTCCAAAAATATCCCTGCAGCTTTTTTCTAAAACTTCGGGTACTTCATATCTCTTAGGTACTGAAAGAGTATGGAATTCTTAGAGGTAACATTTCTGATATAAATTGTGACTTACATTGGAAATTCTTGTAGCCAGTGAGCATATTCTAACCACACATGCAATCTGTTTATAAGGTATTTATCAGTATGTCAAAGTTGGAATAGGAAATACCCTAGAGATATTCAGCTTAATAATGGGGCTGTGTCTGTTTGCAGAAGTCAAGCAGCTCACGGAACATATACAGAATGAATGATAACCAAAAAAATAATACATTCTTTTACAAGCAGCAATGGCATCTCACTCAATCTCACAAGTAACACCTAAGATTGACAAAGTCCCAGAACAACCAAACCAAATGTTGCTGTTTAACCCCAGCCAGCAACCAAGCCTCATCCAGCAGCTTGCTCACTTCCCCATTAGGAAGATCAGAGAGACAATGGAAGGGTAAAAGGTGGAAAACTTGTGGGTTGAGATACAAACAGTTTAATAGGGAAAGCAAAAGCTGTGCACACAAACAAGTCAAAACAAGGAATTGCTTCACTGTTTTCCATGCATAGGCAGTTGTTTGGCTATCTCCAGGAGGGCAGGGTCCCATCACGTGTAAAAGGTGGCTTGGGAAGACAACACTGTCACTTAAAATGTTCCGCCCCTCCTCCTTCTTCCTTCCACTTTATATGCTGAGCATGATGGTCTGGAACCTGCCTTTAGTCTGTTGGGGTCACCATTCCTGGCTGTGTCTCCTCCCATGCACACCCAAACTCCTTGTCAGTATGAGACTACAAAAAGCAGAAAAAGCCTTTTGTAGATTCTTGATTAGAATTGCAGATTTTAGTATTTTTCAAATCATAAAGAAAAACTAGTGAGAACATTTTCAAGGTCCTTAGAGTGCAAATTCAACTATGAAAACTTTAAACAGTTTATACCAGCAATGACCTACCATGAGCTGTTCAACCATAAACATCAAAAATTACTTGTATCTATTTAGATTTTGATATAGCATACAGGCATCAGAAACAATTCGTGGGATAGTGTACAGAGGATAATAGAAAAATGACTACAAAAATATTCCTCCTAAGATATACAGCCTTTATGGTTAAGCCCTCACAATAGATTAGGGTTTTACAAAACCATAACCATCTGAAAATAGCTCTAGAGTAGGAAATGTCTGTACCTATGTAGTTACCCATTCCATATATAATACAGGGATCAGTTTAGATTCTCCATCTAGTCTGTATTTTGCAATGGTTATGTGAAAGACACACAAGTAATGTAAACCGCTGGTGCAGTCAGGCAGAATACTAAAGGATCAGTATTACAGTTTTCTGCTCTCATTGGCAGGTTTACAAACAATTCCCTTTCAAAACCAGAGTTGGATTGCTTTACTTAATGTGCATTTTTCTCTGAGAAGTTGCTGTGAAAATGCTACCTTGAAGTTTTACCTCTTAATTGTTCCTGGATCTAATGTGCAGTTATCAAGCTGGATTTCAAGATAATCCTGAGCAATTCACCACCAATCCATAGCATACACTTTTTTCCCCTTTTACATGTGTTCTCGTTGGTACTCATGAAACTATGCAGAATTAATGAAAAGAAATAACAAAAATTGTTTCCAATGATTATATATGAGAAAAAACATTATTCTGTTCACAATGTCTTTTATATACGAGCCTAAAGAGATAACATATTAACAAAGAAAATAAATCCTGCATAGGAAAGAAAACAAATTAATTACTTTTTAAAATCATATTTCCAGTTAAGTTTTTATTCTCTGCTAAATTTCATAAGTAGATGGTTGTACTGTGTGCATGTGATTCTGCAATCTCAGAGACCTTCAATACTACTGATCCTGTAAGAGTGGATATAAGAAAATCTATACAAAACAGAAGAAAAATCTATGAACAGCACACAGTCATGTGGGTGCATAGAAAGTAACAATTGCAGACAATAAAGCCTAGTCCAAGGCAAGTTCTCAATCAAAAATATCAGCTCCCTAACCAATCTTCTGCTGGTGTAAACCTATAGAAGCTCTCCTGATATCAGAAAAGCTTGGTTTTCCCACATGCTTTAGAAAGCCCAAACGCTCTTTCATGATCTCTCATCCAGTTAATAAGTAACAATAATTATCAACAAGAAGATTAGTTAGAACTATGAAGTTTTCTCAAACACTTCAGAATCAAATTTTGTACCAGAATTTTAAATGCAGACTATGCTATAGAAAGAACCAAACAAAAAGAAAAACCCAACAAAACCACCCAAATAATTTCAATCCACCAAGCAACCAAAACCTCCAAACCCCAACAAATCTGAGTATTAAATTCAAGACAGAGACATAAAGTTTTGTGTGTCCCACAATAAAATGAGGGATAGTAATTTAATTTGATATATTCTAGCTATGGTATGGAAATGAACTATCAAAAGTATTTATAGAACTTTAAAGCCCCCACATACGTCGTTTTTGGGGAAAGGTAATATGAATTATTCAGTAAAAACAATGAACAGTTCAATAAGGAATGAACATTTCAATCTCTTCTGAAAATAAAAAACTGTGGGAGCGTCTCATAAATGAACTGTGAGCAAATTTTTCATGGGCAAAAGAAGATATTTCATTATGTATTCAGAAACAATTCTATAAAATCAGTGTTATACACTAAAATTGAGAAAAACAAGAAATTGTATGTAAAGGTGATGTGGTACACAGCAACGAGTTTAACATAAAACTATTGTGACAAAAAAATGAGACAATTTCCAGAAGATGTCATCCTGAAATGATGATCCTCATAATCTCATTGTGTTGACAAGAAATGACAAGAGATGACAAAAGATGACAAAAAATAATATTTCCCCATCATAAATTCACATTGTTTTGACTGAAAAATATGATGCTGTTCAGATATGTTGTAGATACCCTGGAAATATTCAAGACCAGATTGGAAGGGCTTTGAGCAATGCATTCTAGTGAAAGGTGGCCCTACCCATGAAGAGGCTGAAACTTAAAAGCCTTTAAGGTCCATTACAACCCAGGCCATTCTGTGATTCTGTGAGTCTATGAAACTCCAGTATCTATGAACGAGGACCAAATCATAACATGCATTTCCTCAATTATTTATTTTTACAAGGTAGTTTTTAAGTGACTTTGAAGTTTCTGTTTGTTTTGTTTTCTGTTCAAAACAGACATCTGATAAATAAAAGCTCCAAGTTGAAAGCTCCTAAGGAATATAGAAATTATTTTCTCTAATTTAATTTTCATCTATGTCATCAATAATTTTACCTTATTCATCTTACTATTACAAATCTTACACTTTTGTGCCTTCAAGATACATCAGGTTTTTAACTTGCAGTGATAGGGTTTAAAAAGATTCTTGTATATCCCAATTTCCATGAAGAAGCTGCTCTCTGCTTTTATAGTAGAATCCCTTACTAATTGTCAGCCAGATTCTGCAGTCAGACTGTTGTATCCACAAAGACTGTTAGTTGATTTCAAAGGCTTTATCTATTAAGTTGCACTGCTGTATCAGGGTTGTATATATTTTTACTTTTCATTTTTATTTAAGAGGGAAAGAGGAGATAATCCTAATAATTGCCAGGTGAGTTTTTCTATTTCTCGATTTGTATTTGTGTCTTTCAAATGTCACATGATCTGAATTAACTGTTTCTTTTATTGATAGCTGAATGTAACCCCAAAATGGGTAAACAATATAATTCTTCATCAGAATTCTTGTTCAGAATGGGTGTGAAGTATTATTAAGAAATATAGCAACAGCAGCCAAAGTCAAAGTTATGTCTGGACTTCATTTCTCCACTTTTCTGCCCTTTGACATGGAAGGAAAGGCATTGTTAGGTCATGAAGAAATTGAGAGCAAAAATTAATAGACAGAAGATTAAGAAAATTAGGTATTCCAGCATACAGATAATGAGACCAGATAAGGAAGAGATATATGCTGAGAAGTGGTACAATATTAACCACTAATAATTTAATTCAACAATTTGACATTCAAAATCACATTAAAAATGTATGAAAAATAATTTCAAGAATGAAGATACTAAGTGCCAAAAATTTCAGGTGCTTAAATAATGTAAAAGTCATACCCGTTTCTTGATGTACAGATCAGTAAGTCAGAGTGCAGCAAGACAGATAGGAAACTTGCTTGATGGGCAAAGTGCATTCAGCACTATATGATTTCTATGCAACTGCAGAAGCGAAGGCAGTGTAATACAAAAGACTGTTTCTTGATGAAGGGAAAATCTATAGAGTGAGAAAGAAAGCTTGTTGGCTAATATGGTGATACCATTCTTCTGAAGGAATGAGGCAGTAGGCATTTCTTCAGACACCTTTCAATCCCAAGAGTGTCTCCACCAACATTTACAAGGTACCATGTTACTTGTCTTAGTGACCGATCTTGAAACAGACCACAACAGAAGCAGATTACAAGAACACAATTTTTTCAACTTTAGCTTGAGCTGTGAGGCAACCACAAAAGTTTGGCCAAACGTGGGAACAGGCTACCTAGAGAAGTGGGCCCCAAACCAGTGGGTGTTCAAGAGGCTTTGGGATAGTGCCATCAATAACATAGTTTAGTTTTTCATCAACCCTGAACTGGTCAGGCAGTTAGACTTAGATGATTGTTGTAGTATCCTTCAAACTGAAATCTCCCCTCCCCTCCCCTCCCTTCCCCTCCCCTCCCCTCCCCTTAAAGCACTTCAAAACCAAATAAATATTCTCGAATAGGTTCAATGTATTTTGCTAATACACAAGAATATAACAACAAACTGTTATATAATACCACCTCCCACCATATTAGCAATCATATTGTATGTGATGACACATATTCCTGCGGAAACCTTGGGCTTGCAGGGGGAAGGAGGGTTCACTGCATATTCATAGAAATTTCACATTGCCATAAACCATTCCAGATTGAGCAAACAATCCCTGCCCACGCTCATTAACAGAGGCTCAGAATGAGACCAGCCTCACCTCTGGCATGCTTTATTGAACCACGATTCTTCAGTTCCATCTGCTCTTCAGAAATGCCAGTTCATCTAGCAACCAATCCCATCCGATATTTTTAAACTGTGAGAGGAGTTAGCTGGAGCTCTTAACAAATTGTTCCTGTCTTCTACCATCAAGTTTCCCATTATCATTGACAGCAGGAACAGCCCATGGCCAATACCCATTTTCACTTCTAGCTGAGAGAGAAAGTTCCCCCTAAAAACTTCATTTCAGCTAAGATACATGTTTTGTTCAACTGAACTACACCAGCTGAGGATACACACCTGTTCCTCATGAAAAATGTAGAGAAACTCAATTTTTTGGTCTTAGTATGATGACTGAAGCAAATTTAACAGAAAAAATCAGCTTGGGATTCTCTGTCTATGTTAAAAATTGGTGGACCATAAATTACTATAGGTTGAAAGAAGCATGTTCCAGAAGTTTATCAAAATGCCCACTTTGACCAATGTTTTGTAAAAGTGCTTTGATATTCAAGAAAAGCTTTGCTCCAGACTTTAATAGACAGCTTCAAAAAACCTAGTTCATCATGGGAGAACAAATGGGAGACAGAACAGAGAGCACAGCTAAGCTTGATGCTCTGGCCTTGGTCGGGTACAGACCGTGAGATAGGTAACTATGGATGTGAAGGGAAGAGCTAGAAAAGTACAACATATGCAGATATCAAGGTTTTTGAAACTATGTGGTTTTGTAAGGCTGCCAAGTAATACAAACAATAGGCTGATTCTATAACTAGTGAGAAATGTTTGCTTAGGACTGTCACTGCTTGGGGCTGCAACAGTATATAAACTGAACTTTGAAAACAATAAATGACTTCAGTGACTTCAATGACGTCAATAAACAATTTCAACCCCTTTTTCCTTGGACTTCAATGACTTCAACTTGGACTCCAATCTTTTTTTGCCTTGGCTTTGATTTCTTTTTGCTAAAACTTCTTGCTTAGGCTACTTTTTGCACCCCTCCTTTGAAGTCCATCTCTCAGTCGTGCGGCAGTCCATCATTAGCAGGATGGATGGGTAGCCTGACCCTCTGCTAGTAAAACATAGAGCCATGCAGAATGGAGCAGACAGACTCCCTGGTGGTGCTTGAGAAATGTACTCAGGAATTGTCTGGAAATACAAGTTGGCATCAGCCCCTGATGCGCTGGGTAGCATTCCTGCATGACAGATCACATCTTCTGGGGTCCAGCAATGTCATCAAGTGCTGTTTCTTCATGTAGACCTAGATGTTGAGTTCAAAAATATTGCCTAGTCCTTTGAAAACATTTTCTTGAATTGGCATGAGAATACTCTTTGTCACCCTAAAAATTAAGCCTTCTGATAATGTTTTCATAGTTTTACTTTCCCATGAAAGTAACTATAAACGTAAGTTGTTTATCACATTCCTTCTAAGAAAAATCTTTCGATGGATGTTTCTCATGACCAGTGTGCTTGGGAATGTGGTAACTTGATTATCCAATCCCTGGTCAGTGTCGAGAATCTATAAATACTGGAGTCAGAGAACAAAAACCAGTTTTTTGTTCTGACACGGAGAGTGGTTGTGTGAATAATTTTGTGTCCTTTAGCAACATATTCTCTAATAGTGCCACCAAGTATAATGATCACTTGAAAACCTTAATTTTACTTCCATATCTCTTATGTTGTTTTGAGTTTTTTTTCGTGGGATTTTCTTTTGTTAATGAGCCTGAATTCTGGAAGAGCCCATATTTTTCTGAAGGTGTTCAAATACAAGGGGACATTGTCAAGTATGGCTGAACAGAGTGCAAAATAGAAACTATTCTACAGCATAACACTGGTGTGCAATTTTTTTGCCAGTGTGTACATTTCTCTGGCATATCTTATAGCCTAAGCTTTTTTAAATTTTTTTTTGTTGCATTTTCTCCCATAAAGCTAAGGATTAAACAATATAAATATTACTTTTTGGCACATTCAGAACAGGCTTACATTATTTTTTATCTATCCTTTTTTTAATTTTTTTTTCCCTAAAATTGATATCTTCCCTTACTACAATACTTTGAGAAATCAATTGAAATTTGTACTGGAGACACCTGGAAAAATTTTTAAAAAGGGATGTCTGCTAATTAGTATTCAGTTTTCATTTATGGAGCATTATCTTCTCAAAGATAAATATTAGTTCCAATTCTAAACTGAATCAGCAATTTGTAATGGTTCAGAATTTTTTCTCTGCATAGCTCCAGGAAAAGGAAAAAGGAAAGGTGTCTTTAATTTTGCTTTTAAAATGGCCAAAGGTCTTTTAAATTAAATTTAATGGGAAGTTGTGCTACCTAGATCTTCAGGGTTAAAGAACCAGGGAATCTTCTATTTAAATTATCAGAGATCACATTTCATGATACTACCCACATAACACAATTTTCTGACCACTTTTTACCCAAGAGGAACTGCCCAAATTTATAGGTTTGGGTAATAACAGAAATTGGACCGTTTATATGGCTTGAAGATCTCTTCAAATGTGAAGGGACAGAGAAGAAAAAGAACCTGACCATGGGCAATGAACCCACAGGAAGTGCCATGTCAAGATAAATTTACAGGCTGTAGTTACATCCACAGCAAAGGCAGTCTTCCAAATTGCTCCAATAGCCAGTAATCTATCAGACATCATCTAAGTCCCTGGAAATGTCTTTTCTGTCTGCCATACAGTGTTTCCAAGCTAGATGAGCTAGTTTTGGTCAGCTACCTGCTGCAAGTTAGCTGACATCTGTCTGAGAGATTAAAGCTCCCTCATTGGAAGTCTGGGTTCAATCACTGTCCTGCTTTGTCCCATACTCTCCATGCTCTGATGCTTGACTGGCTCTATTTTATTCCTAGTCCAGGCGAAGGCTGATACCTTTATCAGTGGCTCTAGTATTTATGGTATAAAAGGGGAGCGTAATCATACTTAGTCATGCCTCTTTTGCTTGAAGAATATATATGCAGGACAGACCATAGGAAATGTAGGAAATTCAGCGTGGGACATTAGGATGTCCTAATGGGACATTAGGAAATTCAGCAGCCTGGAAAAGCTGTACCTGCATTGCTGTTGGAACCTCATTTTTGTCACTGCGGACAGTTTATTCTTGCCTTGGTCTCTTGAAACTGTGGGATCAATGAAAGTCTTGCTGTGACCAAGATGATCCACCTTTGCTCCTATGAGTAGCAGTTAATGAAAAGGAATAGTTAATGAAAAGGATAGCAATCTATACAAAAGTTGAGGAATATTACTCATTATGATTAACCATTGTTTCTTTGTCAGGTTTCCATCTCTACTAAATGTTGCCAGCAGATATGAAGGGGAGCATTAAGGTTGAAATCAGTTGATGTCTGAGTTCTGATTGAACAAAACTAATGCTTTTCTTCTTCCTAGTATTGCAGAGAACAAAATATGGGAAGGCACAGAAAAAAGAAAACAGCTCAGAATGCAGCAATCAGGCTCACTTCTAAATGCATAATGTGGATGATATTGAGGTGAATACCCAAAAGGAAACTTGAATAAGCTGGCTCTGGCATTTAGATATTTACTGATTCCAAACTGTCTTTGTGAAAACTGCAATTTTGAGAGCATAGAAGCTTAATTCAGTATTCCTTGGAATACTAAAGTAGAGAAGTGTGGAATCATTTGACTGATTTATTCTACTCCTTTCTTCAAGAATTCTGTATTTTATTCTCTTGAGAAGCCTTGTCCCTTTCAGAAAACCAGACTGTGAAGTTAACCATTGTCAATGAACCATCACCTTCCAACTGGAAATTAATTTGATGAACTGATTCCTGGTGACACAGCTTTTAAGATACAGGTAATGCAAATGGATAATCAATATGCTTGTCAATAGTTTTGGAAAGCTTATTTGTCATCACACCAAAGTTTAGAAGCAGGCCTAACTAAACTAAAGTTTTCTCACCAGTGAATGGTATATTAGAGCAAATAATGTCAGCTTGCTGGGCTATGACAGAAGCAGTGGGATGGTGAAATTGGGATGGTAAAACACCCCCAGATCCAGATCCAGACCCAGATCCAGTATTTAATAATTTTAAAGGTCAGCAGCATTCAGTTGTGGTAGTTTGTTCAAAAACATTTAGATATTTGCAATTAATGGATCACAGTTTCTTGGAGCTATCAAAACCTACAATAGAGAGCATAACTCATTATTTACATTTTATGAGATTCAAATCTTGCAATATATTCCTGGTATTTTGTAATCAATGAAAAGAAGCAATTGGAAATTGTTTCTGATGGTCCTGACTTTGTCTTGATCTATGTTGGGGTAAAGTGAAATGAAGATCTCTGTTTCTAAATGTTGTTTAGAAGAAGGTGCTTCCAAATGCGGAATCAATTGCTGTGTCACCCTCTCATGGCAGGTAAATGACACTGTAAGAATCAAATAGAGATGATGCTCTTTGTCCTTGAGATGTGACAGCTCCTTCAACTTAAGGTAACTTTATGGCTGCTCTAATGTGTACCTGAAGATATATGTGATTTAAATTACTTTAGAATAATGGGTCAGAAAGAGCACTTAAATGCCTTCCTTACTCAGCTGTCTCAGCTAGTTAATTGCAGCCAAGACTCCTGAAAGGAGGACTGATGCCTCACTTAAAAAGCAGGAAGACACTTCTGCCAGGGGTCTAGTGTGAATTATAGGCCACAACAATAATCAGATTCAGTAAAAGCTTTCTCCATATTCAAAGATGTTTGAATCAAAGTAAACACTTTTCCCAGTGTTTCTGTCCAATCAACTGTTGCTCCTGTGATGAAAAAACTGTATGCAGTCACAAAATTCTATGACATCTTTTTCCTCTAATATTTAGACCTCTTTTCCTAGAACTTACATTGGACAGGGATCTTTCTTTTAAGACAAGAATGTTTAGTTTTGAACATATCCTAGTAGGTTTTCTATTTGGTTTGAATTATGTTGGTTATGTCTGTTTTGTTTTTTTGGGTTTTTTTCCAGTGTAAAATCTGTAGGAATGCAAGTGGGATGGGAACTACTGAGTAATGTACTGACTCTTCTCATATTCCTTCCATTCAAATGTCAGTCATGATGATATATGTGTGTGTGTGCACCATTTCCACTGAATTCCATATGTACCTTTTTATACCCTCAGTTATTATGCTCTTCTGATGGTCATGCTTCATCCAGAGCTAAAGTAAATGTAGGACTAAGTAAACTTCAATTCTGCAAAGAGATTGAGTATAAAGTTAAGACTAGCTTATTTGCACTAATTTTTAATGAGTACTCATATTCACATTTTAAAATGAAAAAGAACAGATGAATAGTCACCTTCAGCTCCTAACTAGCTGGTCTCTTGAGCTTCTTATATAATTTATACTCAAGGGTACTTTGTACTCCTTGAGGAGCCAAGAGGCTTCCAAGTGCAGTTAAACTGAGCCAGTGAAACACCAGCTTTCTGCTGGATGCGTCCCTCACCTTTCTGCACATCAAATGCTTAATGTTCTCCTACCCTATCTCTACTTCTTGCTTTTTTTTTTGCTTTGTATTCCTAGTTCTTCATTCTCCAAATGCTTCCACACAAATGTTCTCTACTTCTTTACCTAATCCTTCTGAAAATAAACAGCGGTTTGCTTCCTTTCCGTTTTTCTTTCAGAGTTATTTTTCTAATGATGGTGAATCTGGACATTATTTAGACACTGAAAATTACATGATATTATATTGATGAATAGTTTTCAATATGGGTAAAAAGAAAGATAAATCCTGGAAGACTTTCACCTTTGACAAAGATTGCATTCCAGGGCAGCAGGATCATGTCTATGGAGGCTGCAGTTACTGGTGACTGACATGGGACTCAATGAGACAGGTTTCTGCTTGGTTAAGCTCAGGAAATCATTTATTCAGCACAGGAGCAAACTCAGCTTAAATCCAGAGACAGAGAATAGAGGCAGGGTGGGGGTTTTATGGGGCAGAGCCAGGGTGGAGTTTTCTGATCTGGGTCTAATAAGGGAGAAATCCCAGGGGCACAGAACCAATCCAAACACCCTGGACTGACACCCCCACGAAGGTCTGGGGTGGAGCGACTCTTTCCAGGCTCACAGGGCTCATCCCCCAAGGCAGAGGGTGGAATTTAGCCTTCCAGGGCTTTAAAGCCATGCCTCTCACTTTAACGATTCTTATCTGAAACTAAATCTTTGCCTCCCAGGGAGGAGGCACCTCACAGAAAAATGGTGTTTCAGGTAAGGAAGATGCTACATGAACCAATCATAGCATACTCCCAGGATAGCTTACTTGAGAAAATGTGACAACTGGGCACAAAATGGAATCCCTGTCCTTTGGGAAATTTTATTGTTTAATGTTTGCTTTCCAACCTCCTTGTTGGCAGCCAAAGGCAAGACCATCCATTTAATATATTTGTGGAGTTGATGGGTCAACTCATGAGAAGTCATGAGTCATGAGAACAGGAGATTACTTGATGCTCCCAAGGAAGAGAAGTATTTGGAGAAACACAATACATTGATCCTAAATGCTCCAAACCCTTTCCTGGGGCTACAATACTTGGGGTGGTAAGGAAGCACTACTTCATTTTGCTCAGAATGTATAGTTCTTTTTGTCCAGGTGACAAGAGAAAAAGGCACAAAACATGATGCTCCTGCAGCAATTAGTAGTGGTCTCTAAGATGCAAAGGACTTCCAAGATTGCTTCTATACCCAGCAGTTGCAGTAAAAATAGGAACCCTTTACCATGCTCTGCCCCATATTGCTTCTACTTTACCTTGCATGTCAGAACTAATGTTCCCTCCCCCATTCTTTTTGGAACATCAAAAATTCAGCCTTTTCTCTGGAATCCCCACATGAATAACACAGGTTATTCAAGAGCTTGTCCTCATATCTAATGTTACTTTCTATGCAATATCAGAACTAGGACTGAAGACAGAGAAAGAAAACTTTATAGCACTGAAGGTTGTTAATTATCTAAGTATAGAAGACAAAGGTTTATTACTGGGGGTGTGAATGACTAGATAGCTTATGTAAATTTAATTTTGCATTTGTTTGAAGATAATTGATTGGACATGCATGTTTTCAGATCACACAGGGACCTAAGGGACCAATGCTAATCTCGAATAATTTTTGGTGTGACAAATCTTTACTGCAAATCTTGCTGCTGTCATTACAAAAACCAGTTGCAAGAGAGCTGTTCACTCATCACCTGACACTCCCTGTTCTCTGAAAAATATGGCAGGACTTACTTCAATGGAATTAATGTACCCATCTAAATTTCTGTAAAATGTAACTGATTTAAAGAGTGTACCTAATTGAAAGAAATATTTTTAAACCCAGTGTCCATTTGATAATGTAATTCCTTCTCTGTTTCTATATCTATTTAGTTTCAAAGATAACATTGGAAAAACCCATAACTTTAAAACTTTCTCAGTTTGTATAAGTGTTACTATTTTTTCCATGAGAGTCACAAACTGATTCATCATAGAAACTTCATGAAAATTTTAGAGGTCTTTAAGAGGTTTGGTGTTCCTAGAAACCAATGTTCCAAAGATGATACTGGAACTGGGGAGTCCTAGAACAAAACTTTCCATGAAACATTGCAGACAGTACCATAGCCACATTGTACAGCCAAGTAATTTCTTAAAGCAGGGAGGAAGAGCAGTATATAGGAGTACTTAGAAGAAATGGAGTTAGGATGATGGAGTAGAAGGATGAAACCTTCATTAAAATTAATGTTCTAACAATGTGATTCAGCAGAACTGAGAAGAGACCTGCTAGACCTATTTCTTTATGTACCTCCTGCCACTTAAGATGTCAACAGTTTTGAAAGGTTGATGAAAATGACAGGGGAGAGAGACAGATGACACATGGCTTGGCAAGTCAGCATGCTATTCTAAAAGCTAATATGGGCAGGGCAGGTTAGTGGAGAAAGAAAGGGTGATCACAACACAACAAGAATTAAAAATAAATAAATTTGATTCTTCAAGAAATTACAAAGTCAAAAATTGTAACTTTGGAGGAAAAAAATTAGATTTTTAAAGCACTGTTTATTATCAAATTTCAGTTATGTGCTTTTTCAAAGCACTAACTCATGTTCTGGAGCTGCTCTCAAAAAAAAAAAATAGAGAAGTTTATTTTTAAAAATTTAAAGCTGAGATTCACTCATTCTGTTTATTCCAGAAAATAGAGCGTATGAAAAGCAGAGCTGGCAGAAGGGATGGGCAAAAGTCCAGTAAGAGAAGGTGGGGATGCAATAAAAAATTTCTATCAATAATGCTAATGAATTTCATCCTTGCCATTCTGGAGCTGTGTTGTTTATATTTTACGGGTTTTTGGTTTTTTTTTTTATTTTTTTTTTGGTTGATTGGTGAATTGAAGCATTCAATTTCGGGAATTTCCTATTTTTATTTTTGTGGGGTGAAGGCTAACCTAGGGGTCATGGGTTAAGAATTTTTTTTCTATTCCTGCATTAAAGACTGTTTCAAATGGACCAGATAAAAGATACAAAGGACATTGTAAAAAACAGTAATTGAAAGCAGACCAGAATTTTACATAGGGCTACAGAGCTAAGAGCTTTCTGAGATAGGATGCTGAAATAGGATGATGCTGAGATAGGATGCTGAAATAGGATGATGCTGAGATAGGATGTTTAAATTTTGCTTCAGCTACAGAACAAGAACAAATATGAAGATTAACAAGGACAAGTGCTGGATTCTGCACTTGGAACGGGGCAGCCCTGGATATATGGACTCACTGGAGAATGAGATGATGGAAAGCACTGCCACAGAAAGGGACCTGGGGGACCTGGTTGATGGCAAGTTGAACATGAGTCAGCAGTGCCCTGGCAGCCAGGAGGGCCAGCCCTGTCCTGGGGAGCATCAGTCACTGCATGGCCAGCTGGGCAAGGTAGGGGTTTGTCCTGGTCTGCTGTGAGCTGGGGTGGCCTCACCTCGAGTCCTGAGTCTAGTATTTGCCACAATATAAAAAAGACATTAAACTGTTAGAAAGCATCCGAAGGTGGGTCATGAGGATCAAGAAGGGCTTTGAGCAGAAGCTGAATGAAGAGCAGCTGAGGTCACTTGGTCTGCTCAGCCTGGAGGAGACTGAGGACAGACCTCATAGCAGTCTGCAACTTCCTCATGAGGAGGGGCAGACACTGATTTCCTTTCTCTGGCAATCAGTGACAGGACCCAAGGAAGTGGCCTGATGTTGAGTCAGAGAGGGTTGGGTTAGATATTAGAAAAAGACTTTTCACCCAGGGGGTGGTTGGAACAGGCTCCCCAGAGAAGTGGTCACAGCACCAACCTGACAGAACTCATAAAGCATGTGGACAATAGTCACAGGAACATGGTGTGACTCTTGGGGATGGTGCTATGCAGGGCCAGAAGCTGGACTCTGATGATCCTTGTGGGTCCCTTTCAGACTGGACTATTCTGTGATTCTGAGTGCTATGCTGGGTCAATTGGTAATTGCATAAAGGATCCATCTTTTAGGAGCTAATCAGAACTTTGTTTTTTAGACTTTCAAAAGTTGTTCATCTTTAATCTCTTGTTCTGTCCTTTCTTCTGGTGTTACATCTTCCTTGTAATATAAGCTAAGGTATTTACTGTCTAAAAGTAAAATAAAAATAAACTACATAAACATGATTTTATGGGCAACAAAATTGAAATATTCAAATCAGTCAGTTCAATGACAGGTGTATATTTCCAAAGGACACCTAAAGGAATGCATTTTACTTCCTACTTTGTGTGCTACTTTCTGATCACTGGAGACCAATTGAATACTGAATTACTTTGGATCAAATAAAAAAAATTATCTTTGATCTCCGTACAAGCTAAACAAACATTT
Organism: Pseudopodoces humilis; assembly: GCF_049639895.1. Classification (NCBI taxonomy): domain Eukaryota; kingdom Metazoa; phylum Chordata; class Aves; order Passeriformes; family Paridae; genus Pseudopodoces; species Pseudopodoces humilis. Next base: position 67,333,625 of record NC_142200.1, on the reverse strand, counting down.
TACAAAGTATGATGGCACCAGAGGGTATGGATCTCGATGGGAGATAAAGAACAAGTTTACTCTATTTTTCTAACTTTCACAATATGGCACAAGAGCACAAAGGAGCAAATATCTTCATGGAGAGCCCACTAGAGTCTTTGGAAAGACCTCTACAGAAGCATATATGTTCACCCCATGATGCTATATAATTGCTCTGAAAGATACTATGAACAGAAAGCCTCCATATAAAATGTATTTTTGATGACGCACAACCACAAACTAGAAAAAGTAATTTTAGCCTAGGGATAAAGAATAAAATTCATGAAGACAGTCGAGTGATTTAGAAGCCCACGTTGGAGCCAAGTTCCAAAACTGAAGTATGTTTTTAAGCTCAGATCCTATGGTGAATATTGGACTTATTACAGGATGCAATGAACTCAGTGGTGCCTAAACTAGATTTTGATGCCAAAACCAGTACCTGAGCTAGTAAATTTAAAATTGTCACATCTGTGATTGCAAGATTACCTTAAGGGTTATTGACTCAAATGCCTAGTTAATTTATGAAAATTGGACATGGGGTTCTTAGCTGGCTTAGACCCCTTAGAAACATATTGAATATGACTCAGTCTTACAAGGCCAAAAGAGTCTTTAACTACCATTGTCATCAGAGGAAAGTGGAAGTATAAGAAGAAAACCAGCAAAACACAAGTGTGAGAGTCAACAGAATGAAGAAAAGGGGTGGTTTTAGCTAGTTTCTTTTTAATGTACCAACTTCTGTACAATTTTTAATATTTAATAAAATACAAGATTGATTTCATCATAAATTTATCTACAGATAAATGATACACTAAAGGTACACTAATAATAAAAGATACACTAAAAGGTAGAGTTGATGATCTTAAAGATCTTTTTTAAGCTAAATGTTTCTATGATTTTATGACTCTATCTATAAAATAATGATTATACATGGTGTTTATATATTTCTATGTATGTATGTCTGCATACACTATATATGTCTACATACATTATTGATGCTGCTAAGTACAATATGACAAACCAAGTGGTTAACCAGGCATAAAACCAATTCACTGTGCTAGGAAACATGCATATAATGATTAATGGACTGAATAAATACTACATATAGAGTAATCTCCCTTCTGAATATTCCCAGTTACCCTAGATAATTAATTGTTGATTCATCACATTTTACTGCATACTTTGTCAAGTAAAAGAATGTTTCAAAATATGTACGTACTATCAAAAGATTTCTGTTCTTGTTCAGTAACCACGTATTGTTCAGCCTTGTCAACAAAGAGGTCAGATCAGAGAAAGGCAGTTGCTAATACAGAAGCAACTTCATGAGAAAAAACTTAAAAATGGTATGTTGTGGTTGTCATGTTCTGAATATAGAAGATTTTTCAGAGCAACAATACCTATAGCTTGCTCCAATATTAACCTGTAGCAATCATATGCAAGGATCATGTTAAAAATGTTTCCATTTAATTTATGGTGAATACTATATCCTAATCCTAATCTATTGAAAGCAGCACTTCAGCTTAATTATAAGACTTTTCTGGGATGGCAAGGCAAAGAACTGCTCAAGAAAGTCAGGTCTCTTATTTTGGAATTTTTGGACAAGCTTTAGCAGATCACAAGTTCTGAGTGATACTTGGACCTATTTTTCTAATTTGTTTTACCTCTTGCCCAATAAGATTTTGTTCACAGCTGCTCCATCCTATATACTCTCCATCTGAAATTCTTTCACAATGTTTGATGCCAAATATTTTGTCTTACTGCTTGGACACTTGTGGAGTAACTTTTTTCTAGAATTTGAATTAATTTTCTGATCCTTAAAGCTGCACTAGCTTTATCAGTGAGGGGCATAATTGTGTATTATTTGGAATGGTGATTTCACAACAGTCTGTAGTAATGACTTCTGGTTTGCTTTTGCCAAGGTAGGCACATATTTTTTAATTCTTGCATTTCAGTTTGATATCATTGAGACCAAAATATATTTGCCTGGGCTCATTTAAGCTGAAGAGTCCCTTCAGTATTCACATTATTCCTTTTGTCACTTTCTTCTTTCTAATCTGTCCTGTAAGGATCTCATATATTAATTTTTCTTTCAGTTAAAATGGCACAGGTCTGATATTGCCCTCATTACCCAAAATGTTATTTCTCCCTCTGGCCTCACCAACTGTATTAAATGATGTTTCTTTTGGGGGAGTCCAGCAATGACATTCTGAGTAATGCTTTAAACAATGGGTCTCAAAATGGATTTAATTTACATTTAGTGAGACATGTATGGTATGGAAAATTAATTACTACTGACTGTTGAACATGAGTTTTGAGAATTAATAGTTAAGCAATGAATAGTATATTTATTATATTGAGGGTTGCAGAATATCAATTATATTTCTTTCCAGTAATGAAGTGCTATTTGTTTGACATAAGTTAATTATTTAGTCAGGTTTAAAAGAATAATTATCTAATCTCTGTAAACAGGCTCTGTTAATTAAAACAAATAGATTGAAAGCTGCACACACAAAAAAAAATGAATGGATTTTTATTTTTTAACTACCTCTTTTTTTCCTAAATGTTTTACTACCAGAAATTTTGAATTTCATGGCTTCTGCCAGGGTTATCCAAATTAAGTTGTGTCAAAATATATTTTTATCCATAAATTTATACTCAATCCACTATCAACAAGGGATAAATTAGGTATCATATTTTCAAGATACAGTTCTTTGTAGGGTGTAGTTTTTAGTTGTTTTTTGGTTTTTTTGTTTGTTTGGTGGGGTTTGTTTTTTTTTTTTTTTTGTTTGGTTTGGTTTGGTTTGGTTAGGTTTTTAGTTTTTTGTGGGTTTTTTTTGAGTCTGCTTTGGTTTTTTTCCCATCTTTGGACTGAAGTAAATCTGCAATAAACTAATACATTGAAAAGTTTCCTTTGTATATTATACACTTCAGAGAAAGTTTGATTCCAGAGTTCTGGTAGCTTAGTAATTTCAAAAAATAATAATAAATAATTTTCAATAAAACATATTGGTTTGGTAATTTTGTTTGTGCTGTTTTTGGTTTTTTTAACAGTCTGACATTACAGTTTAATTTTTCATAGATTTAAAATTTCCTGACTGTCCTTTATATCATACATTCTACATGACAAGTCTTTCAAAATTATATTAAAGTATTTCACATAGATATTTAATGAATGTTTCAAAAATTGTTAACTACTGGCAGTACAATGGACCTGACTGTTCATCATCTTGCTCCTTCTGCACTCATTGGCCTTTGCAAAGTGAAGGTAAACAAACATAAAACATGACAAAGTAATTTGTTAATCTTTACCCTACTGTTCATAGGTGTAAGTGCTTAAAGAAGAACTAAAAGTGACCCCAGTCACTATAGAATATATCTCTCTTCTTCTACTCCCCATTCCTGTTTGCAAAGTTGATCATATGCACTGAAGTGTAATTTTAATTCTTGCAGTTCTGTCAGACAAAAGATTTCCAAATTTTGATACTGTTTATATCCTTGAACTGATACATGTGTATGGTATTAAATTGATCTTTCTGTTTTCCTTTGTTTTGATTGGGTAGCCAGTCCACTTTTTCTTCTATAAGCCACTATAATAAGGCTATAAACAATGCAGGAGTCAAGTGACCACCCAATCAAAGTATAAAATATTGAAAAGGTCAAAAGAGTGCAGCTCACTACAAAGATTCATTGAATATAAATTAGACATTAAACTCATGATATCTCATCCCCTTGACTGAGTAGTAATGAGAATGGAAAATGGCAGAAAATTAATCCTTTCTTATTAAAAATCTTGTAATGAAAATGTGAAACTTAGTAGTAACATAACCTGTTCTCATTACAGTCTTCAGAAAAGGATCTTTGTGGTCTTCTTCAGATGTCATAGCTGTGATTTTTCTCCATAATAAAATAGTACAGTGACTGTGGTTACATTGCATACTACTCCTTTGCATAGGTTTCTGCACTGCACAACTGCCTTAAAGTGACAAACTTTTTCATTCATTGACACTGGAATTTCTGCTGTATCTACACTTTATACCAATGCAAAAATACATCTGTATAATATGCATTTTGAGTGCTGCCTAAACTAGTTAGATGCCCACATCCTATTGAATTTCTGTGTAACGTTCAGACTGAGGTTTCTCAGAGCATTTTTAGAAGTCAAGCTTGAGAGAAAATTAATAACCCAGGGATGATTATCCAAATAAATATGTACACATTGTCATTGATTGCAAATTATCAATGGGATAAACACCAGAAATGTGTTTACACACCTACACACAAACAAATTTCTGAAAGAAAGGACCCATGAATATCTATTTTCCACATTAAATTCCTCTGTGCCCACAACATCAAATTTATCACAGAGAATTTTACTGTCTTCTTGACTTTGAAGTGCTTCCAGACTTTTCCCTAACAGTATTTAGACTGTGAGACCAGGAAAAGTAATACAAAACAAAGTAATGCAACTGAACAAAACTTTATTTTGCTTTCTGTGAAAAGATAGGCATAAAATAACTTACCTTGATGAAAGTATATTAGTTAGTGTTCATTTCTGTTCTCAGCAACTGAACACAAGTCACAGAAAAATGAGTACATTTGTTTTTTATACTGAAAAATTCATGCCAGAGCACTTTGATTATGAAATATGAGGAGAAAAACATATATCACAAGTGTTAAATTAAGTTATCAGAATTACCTGTTTCCTGCTCCAGAGAAGTGATGGCATGCATTTGTTATGGTAGGCAGAGCAATCTCTGCACACAGGCTCTGCATAGGAATGCCTCCTGGCAGATGGCCTCATATCTCACATATCCTGTCCTGGGACTCATGTAACAAGTATGATTATTTAGCCATAAAGGATGGTCTATTATGAATTTTACATGACCACATTGGTAATGAAACCAACCACAGTGAGCCTCTGCAACCCAGTAAATCCCTGATGCCATGGGAAGGGATTGTTATAAAATGTGGAAGGTTGTAATGAACTAGAGAGAAGAGCTCTTCTATAGGAGAAGAAATTCCCAACCCACTCATCTGCATACAGACACACTTGCAAATTTATACATATTTTTCTAGGTCTATAAAAACTCACATGCCAGTCAGAGACAGCCAAACTGAAGGTCTTTCCATGCAAGCTGCAGTCCACTATGTGCGGTGGGAAATGATGGCATGCAACTCTGTGGCTGCTCCAAATACCCTTGAGAGCTGCAGGTTGCAGAACTACCCACAGGCAACCCAGGAAAAGCATCTGCAACAGCACAGCAACCTGGTCTGTCTAAATCATGCTGGCAGCAGCTCTGGTTCTTCAAACACTCTACAACCTGCAAAGTACAAAAGGGCTAATCTCACCTCTTCCCCCTGATCTGTCTATACAAGTGTATGAAATGACTTCAACTATCAACCTACATGTATTTTCTTGAGGTGGTTGGTAAGTATGTAAACAAACACTTTCTTATGTATCCTCTCCAGGATTTCTAAATGGATTTGTTTTTCTCTGAAAGTGGCCATGAAAATGCCCATGTTTTATTTGCCATTTTTTGCAAAATTATTGCCAACTTCTAAAAGCAATCTCCTCTTCCTAATTTTTAAGCTATCAATTTATTGAATCTTTTTTTCATTAATCAAATTTTTTTTCAATTTTTTTTCAAAAATTTCTTTCAATCAAAAATATTTTTTTTTCGATATTGTTTTCTATTTCAGAGTCAATTTCAATTAGCAAAGTATTTTAGTATACCCCTGGAAAAAAAAAAAAAGACTTTGACATTTAAGTGTTGACAGAATGCACTGCATTCTAGGATGGCAGAATTGCACTGCAGTTCCAAAAAGGACCAGGTACACTGCAGATTTCTGTTCAAACCAAGGGACCCTGGAAGGAATACTGCCTGAATGAAGCCAAATTCTCTCCAGTATCCTTGTGCAGCCTATGGGAACACACAACTTAGAGCAGATCAATGTTACTAGCAAACTATCAACCTAGTAGGATCAGCAAATCTACCAATACCTAAGACCAATGCCACAAATATATTAGTATCTATAATGTTCCTGAGACTTTGCTGAAAAGACCCACTTACTTGCAACAAATTTTTGTCTCTGTACCAAAAACACACTAGCATGAAAATACATGCTCAGTAGCTGTCTACCAATTTTTTGTCCCACAAATACTTCACAGGTGTTGGTAAATGTCTGTGGAATATTTTCTCAAATGAAAAATTATATTTAACTTTTTTCTTTCAGTTTCCTGAGAATTAAACTACAAATTTCACATTATCCTCTGTCATGGGTGTATATGATTTCCCACCTTGTATCTAAATACTCTCTTTCCAATACGTATTTTGAAATAATTCTTATTTTATTCTGGTTTTCTTTATGTAGAGTCTCTGACAATTCATCTATAAGACCAGAATTTTCCACGTCATTTCATATCAAGAGGTGCCTTCCAGAAGTTACTGTTTTCCAGATATGCTCATCTGTGTAGTTAAGGCCTTGGTAGATGAGAGGTGAGAATAGCTCTCTCCATTGTTTAATTTCTACTCTAGTAATCGCCATTCACAAATAGTAGCCCTCCTCTTTGCATCTTCTGTCTTTGTAGCATCATATTCTTGCTTCATGAGGCATCTAATTTTCTTCTAAATGATCCTATCCTTGAGAATTCAGTGTATCAAAATTTGCATGGCCAATGGGAGCCATTAAAGATTTTCCTGACCTGTGAAAGTTTAGCATTACAGTTGTGCCCTTCACCCATTAACCCACTTGAGCAAAATTGATTAAACATCCTTCTCTGGACTCATGTGGCCAACAACTTCAAAAATTTTATTATGGTTTGAAAGTACAGATCCATAATTCAATGCCCTTTGCATTGAATGAAGCCATAGTTCCTAACCTGATTGTGTGAATTACTGATAGTGGTCAATAGAACTGTGTTGCTTTTGAATAACAGCAAAGATTTAGAGCCTCCCTCCTGAATCACAAATTTACTATTTTTAGTATTATTATAGGAGAATTATTTTTAAGTACATTTACAATTCCAAAGCTAATAATTGAATATAAGATTAGAATCTATTAAATGGAAACAACTTCTGCAAACTTAACTGTTTGCAGAGATAGTATGCATTTAAGACATACTGTGCAAAGAGATGCTTGAATGGCTAACACCTGTGAGTGACTCAAAGAATACAGTGATGAAAAAATTCTTCCAGATACTTGAATTAGTGCTCTTTGGGAAGAAGAAAAAAGAAAAGTTGTTAGACTGAAAACTATTTGTCACAAATCTCTTGACCTCTTGATCATTTATCCTGAATTTTATCATGCATATTTCCATCCTTCCCCAGCAAGGCATGCTTACCTCAGCAGACTGCCTCAAGTAGGATTTAAACAATAATTATGCATGTGCTTAATAGTGGATAGAGAGTTAAAAAAAACCAACTTTGTGAGCACTAGTAATCTTAAGCAAGAAAGTATACTTTGTTTTTAATTTAACACAAAAATGGTTAGAACATACTCAAAATGCAGAGTCCAAAATGCAGTACCATCTCTTTTGGATCTGTAGTAGAGCAAGGATGATGACTGGATCTTCACCACTGCCACCAAAGAAAACCTTTTAATGGATTTGATAAAAAAAAAATTACCATATGATTAAGTTACTCCACCTGCTTCCTCTGAAAAAAGGCTCTTAAGCAAATGAACATTATTAAATTGATCTTCAAGTCAAACCTTTAAAAGAATATGCTGAGATTCTATTTTTGGGACTGGTGTAAACATAAATTTATACCACTGTATGGTGAAATAGCTTTTCTTGGAACTTTCACCCATTATCTCTTACAGATTAGTCTATGATGCAAAGACACAAAAGCTGGTATTGTTATAAAAACAATTACTACTTCAGGAAACTGGCCTTCTTGAGAACCTCTCTTTTCTGGGAAAAAAATGTCAGGAGTAAGTGAACATGGTGTACTAAGGTGAGAAATTTGACAAGAGAAGAATAGGTGGTGGTAGAGAAAAAAGCAAACTGACTATCCCACTCCCCCACTTCTGATCATCCCTGATTGTTGACTAGAAACTATCTTCATAAAGGAGAATGGAAAGTTACTCTCCAGTCTCAAAGCAGACACCTTTAGTTGTGTAAATTGTTGTATAACACAGATATACAAAAATAATTTTTTACTATTTTTTTTTTTGCCCTGTTGCCATTAAATTGTTGTTGATTAAGCAAAATTTAGAATAAAGTGTGTATTAAATGAGGATCCTTAGGCATTTGGCTAAAAACAGCATTAGATTCTCTCAGGCTACTAATTCTTACTGTGAAAAAGGTCAGTACAATGACATAAGTAAAGCAGAGATATTTCTCAGCCTCCTACTTTGTCTACCATGTAAAAAAACAAGAAAATGGTACACTATTCTTTGGCTAGCACAAGAGCATTACCTGTGAAGGAAAGCTGGGTTGGAAAGATATTAAAATACTTGAAATTAATAAAATCAAAACCAACCAAACATAAATAAACAAACTTCTGGACAATCTTATTTTATTCTTAAGGTCAAATTATTCTGTCCAGGAATAAATGAGTTGATCTGAAGAAAAAGTCTGAGCATCTCATGGATGAGTTTGAATTCTACATGTTGACAAAGTATCTTCTTTCTAGTCTCTAGGACCTCTGGTATTATATTGTTTATTATCTGCCTACTTGTGGATCAAATGGAAAAGGTCACTCGCATTAGTCAAAAGGTCTGTAATGCTCTCAGGAGTCAGAAATTATCTGAAATTATATGCTTGTTCTTTATAAAACTACTTCTTAATAGGCAGCAACACACACTAGGAGCAGAATATCATTTCGGTATTCCTACTTTACATGCTATGCACACTTACAGTGCACTACCCTGCCAAATGATTTGGAAATTCTTACTGTAATTCTTTGAATTACAATAAACCACATACTTTCATGAGTGTGTGGTGCAAATTTACTTGGCCTGAATATTTTAAAATGTGCTACATAATTTTAACTCAGCTTTCAAGTAATGAAGCTGTTCTAGCTACACAAAGATCATTCTCTTAGAAACAGCAAATTTGAGCTACACTGACACTCAGGCATATTTCAAGGACACCTTACAAATAGTCCATTGACTATTCTCTAAGCTCTAGTTCATGAGACAAGAATAAACCAGATGTCAACTGATGATGTAGCTGGCCTGATGACAGAGACTTTATCTGAGATCTTTTATCTTTGGATTTATTTTGGATTTTTATCTTTGGATCATTTTATCTTGGACTTTCAACTCCTCAAAATTATTCAAATGGCCTCAGCAAATACTACATTCTCAAGTTTCTTCCCTGCCATAAGTAAGATGTGGGCAATAACTTTCTTTTTTCCATTTATTTTCCTTAAACTGAGAACAATTGTTGTGCATTGCCTGGTATGGGACAAGATGTGGGGGTTATGGTCCCATCTGCTCTTCCGCATTCAAAAGAGCTGCCTGAAGGAAGGCCTGGGCAATAGCCCGGTAGAGAATGCTAACACACTCTCTGTCACATTTCTGGTTAATGGCTGGTTTTTGTGTCTTTTATTTCCATTGACTGATAGAAAGGTACATTACTAACCCTGCTTTGCTGGAAGGGCTGCATTATACACGTCAACCCAAGTATTAATGTTTTCTTTATATAAATAGAAACAAAAATCTGTATTGCCCACACCCCTGGAAGCATTTTTTGAGCAGAATTTGGAAATTTAGATTAAAGGAAAAAGATGTCATATTAAAGAGAAAGCCTACAGCTAACAACCTTGTCCTATGGCATGGGACCTCCTGAGACACAAAGTTCAGTGACAATATAATACAGTACTACAATATTTGCAGTTTCTTTAGGGGGTTGCAATGCATAATGTGAACAGGTTATCCAAAGAGAGCTTTTCCACAATAATTTTTTATTATTACTGTTATTATTGTAATTACTGTGAATCTGTAATGATTGCTTTTTTGCTTTTTATTTTCCACTCTGACTCCCAGGTACAGAAATGACAAAACACTTCAACAGATGAAAGGATGTCCTTAGGGTATTTCCAGCTCAGTAAGAAGTGGCAAGTACAAGACAACCCACAAGGAAGCCTATCTTTTAGCAATTTGTAGCTATATTGTGCACAGCCTGAATCTTTTGAGCAGGATCTTTGGGCCACTCTCCTTCTGTCCATTTTGAGTATATCTCCTTGCTCATTGTTCTTCTTTTTCCATTTTTCCCCCTTTTCCTACTTTTTTCTTTAAACAAGGGTAGCTGCAGGCTGCTGCTCTAGTTTCACCAGGGCTTTAGACATCAGTGTTAGGTCAGATCTGTGAACTCTCCTGTTATGTTAGAAGCCATGAGACAAATCTTAGGTCCCTTGCAGCCCATGAGAATTCTGCCTTTGACTTCAACAGAACATAATAATATACAGATGCTTTGTGCAAAGATCCAGGGAAGGAATAATTTATTTTACTCCACATTTAAGTATTTGACAGTTGATATTTTTGGTCTTTGGATACATAGCTCCTTTGAAATCATAAAATCATATAACTCTACAGTGTAGACTCTCTCATATATGTTTATTAATCTACTCTGCTGAAGGGGGTGGAGATCATTAGCTCTCCTTAACAGACATTAAAACGAAATGAAAGAGGCATTTACCTATGATCATCATAGTGACTGCTAAAAGGAAAAGGAGATAAGCTCAGGGTTTCTCATTTCAAGACCAGGAGCTTACCCTAAGGAGCCAGAATAGCAGCCTGAGAAAGATTTATTTACTGAGGGTTCTTTCATTGTGTTAATTTAGCTAGTGAAAAAATAATTGGTAGCTTATGCTCTGAAATGGGAGTCAAACTACTACTTCTGTGTCCAATTCTCATAAAACATATCAGATATTGCAAAAATCAAGGACTAAACACATCTAAATTTCATTCAAGTCCACAATTGAACTCAACATGTAACTAGGTAACTAGTAATAATTTATCAGATGTAATTAGTGAAGAACCTTTAATACAGTCAGGCCTAAGTTTCTGCATGGATCATAAGTGGGTCAATGGCTCAATTAAACTGAGGTGCTTAAACACCCCAGCAATCAAATGCTGCTGTGATTAATCCTGTCTCTAGTGGAAACTCATCATTTTGAAAACTGGGGGCTTGCTACTCTAGGAGACCCCCAAAAATTGAAAATCTATAGATTCATCAACATCAGAAGTGCTGCAGGTGCTAGAACTGACTATTCACTAGCTAATCAGTACTGACAGTTAAATGATCATTTAACCATGGTTCTGTAAACACACTAATAAACACTAACAGGAAGTATATATTGCATCTTTCTGACAGCAATAAGAAGCATGTCTCTGCTCAGAGCTGCCTTGTATCATGTCAGGTTTCCACTTATCAGTCCTCCACTTTATGCTCTGCTTTGAAAAAAATATCAGTTGAAGATGCTCAAAGGTACCATTTTCCAGTCCAGTGCTGCAGAGCAAAAGAGGATATCACAGTTTAAATACATACAAAAAGTTGAGAGAATTCTATTCCTTGTGCAGTTTTTGTGCCACTCCAGAAGGATTTAGGGGAAGAAAAAAAAGGTAAGTATATTACTTCTGGTTTATTTTTATTGAGTTTATACCCAGTGAATGATACCAGTATGTTTTTCATTGGTTTCTATGAATTCTGTAGTAGAGGAGAGTTAATACATCTGGGAGCATTAAGATAAGCATTGACAGGAGTACAGAAGAGTATGTGGCAGCATGGTTACAATGTTAAAAACCGTAATTTACGGTATTGATTGACTGTTGCTGTGACTCACCACTGCTGTGCTGGCTGCACACAGTGTGCTGCTGCCAATATCACACTATCCTATGTTCCTATGAGTACCCAGCTGTAATGTAATTCCGTACTGAGACGTTAGCAAAAGAAAGGTAAGCACACATATATTAGAAATACGGATATAGATTTTACAGAAAGGGTGACCTACTGGGTCAAATTTTGCCATTGGCTACTCACCTGTAACAACCACAGTGAGTGAAGAAATTGCACAGCTGAGGTTGTTGAATCTCATAAGAATCAGTTTGGCTTCCTTGTCTGTACATAGCATTTTATATTGATGCTACTCTTTCAGCCTGCACATTTCCACCTGTAAATAAATATGCCAGAGTGCAAAAAAATTTAATTTCTTAAATCCTCATCTGAACTGGTAAATGTGGGTTCTGTTTTACATAACTGTGAAGGAAATGCAGTCCTCGTTTATTTTAATAAGACATTAGGATGCTTACTGAAAAAAAACCCCAAAAAAACTGTGATAAACAACAACCTAGGAAGAAATATTGATATGTTCTTAGATGTAGTCATACAGTCCCTCTACAAGTCTGAAGTTCTTCCTGGTTTGCCCTCTTGGATGACAACTTCATGTCCTCAAAATCATAAGACACAACATACCCCCATGATGGGCAGACTCTTTTATGCAGCATAACAAAGAGAGCAGGGACAGACCGGGCATAATTCACAATGCAGGCTCCTCTAAAATGCTGCAGATTCCCTCTGGCTTTGGAGAAACCAAAATGAAGGAGTATGGCAGGTGTATATAAATTTCCTACACTTCAGACACTGATGGAGGAAAACTGAAGGAGCACCTAGGAGGGACTGGAATACTAAAATTCCTGTTCTTTAGTTAATAAACATATACTTACATTTGTTTGATCTCCAAATTTTGAGTAAGATTAGTTAAAATGATTGCAGTCAAAAACTTAATGGTTGATTGATCTTCAATTTCACTTAGTGAAAGTCAAGATAAGTTGTAGCATGAAACTGTTTTATTGACTCTGTAATGGACAAAGATCAGATTGTCCATGCTGAGTAAGAATCATTAAGAAAGCATTTCTGATACTGTGGCTCTCCAAAGTAGTAAAGAATTGCCTCCAGACTTTCAAGAGAACAAACTGTCTGACAACAACTTGTCATTATTCCTTCCTTTCTTAAGAAACAACTTGGGTAGGGTGGAAAAAGATACAGCTGTAAAACAAGTCTCTTGTGCAGGTTTTTGCAGATTTCCTTCAATAACAAAGTTAAAACAACTGAATTACATTAACAAGTACATACCACTACAATATATGTTCTTATGCTATGTGCATTTTTGCTGTTCAAGGGAAATAATCAAGTGTTGTCCTTAGTACATCCAGTGCAACCACAGTATATATCACAATGTCTTCTCTGAGCCTTCAGCAGAACAATTCTGGTCCTTGGCTGAGTTTGAATTACCCGAGAGAAGAAGCTGTTTAAGACTCAAGTATAAAAAATAAGGATAGGCATGTACCATAAGATGGTGAGAAAATGAGAAGGAAACACTGAAAATATTAAGTAACTTGTTCAGCTTTGAAACCTCAAGGTTATTTTTGTTTTACTTTAATGAGTAAGAATTCTGCTTGTGTGTCTGGCTGCAAAATCAGGAATTTTTCAGTCCCACTGCCAATGAAAGAATTGAGCATGACAGTCAAATATTCAGAAGTGTAGAGGCAAAATGTCAAAACTGAGCACATATTCTAAGCAGAACTTTTGTGCATTTCTAGAGACAAGCAGTCATGATTTTTGTACACAAAGGTGGCAGGTTGGAGTATATGCTCTATATTGTAAAGACATTTTAGTTACAGGGTTTTTTAAAATAATAATTAAACTCTTAAAATAAATGGAATAAATTAGGTGACAGAATGGAAGGTATCAAGATATCAGCACAAGATAATTTTGGAAGGGAACAAAACACTGGTTGGTGCAAAATAAAAAAATAATAAAAAAAATTAAAATATGTATTTATGTTTCGCTTGGACTTTCTGATGAAACAATCCCAAACATTTTTGCTGGCCACTTAATGCCACCCTGAACCTAGACTTCAAGAAGTAAACAGAATTCTGATACCTGCCTCTTGCATTATCTCCTTCACAGTCCTTTATGTCTGAGGGTGAATAATTTCAGGCTTTGTCTTATTCTTACAATGTGAAGAACTTTGTGGAACAGCTTTTTCAAGTAACATTTCAAAGAACAGAGCTCTAATGATTTCATTAACATAAAGTCTGTTCACAGATTTAACTGTAACTGAGCCAATGCATTGCCATTGCAGTGAGATTTAACAAAATTCATTAAACCTGTATGTGTTCATTTATTACTCCTTAACTTAAATTTTAATGTAAGAAATGTACAGGACATTAATTTATTTGAAAATTTGGCAATTTGCATATGTAAACATTTTCAGAAGGATTTAATACATTTCTTTGTTTAGAAAAATTGTCTTTAAAGAGAATTGGTCAGTATTGCATATTCTTCATAATAACATATGAAAATATAATTAAAATAGGGAAGATGATTGACAAAATTGCCTTTATTTTCTGTATCATCTGTAGAGTGAATAGCTAAGAATTATGCTGTCTTCTATTTTATTAACAAGTACAGTTTAGTCATTCATTTATTTCTTTTATGAATATTAACTGGGATGATTAAATAAAAAAGATTACCAAAGAAAAATCCATCACTTTTAAAAAGGGCATCACCTCTTTCTGACTCAAACTGGATTTCATTTGGGGTAGACATCATACCAAACATGGCAAATAAACCCATATATGTTACTGCAGTTGTTCTAACTAGATAGTAGGTAAGAACTTCATTTGAAGGTTTTACATTGCTTCAGATGCTTTTTGCATTATAATTGTTTACATAGGTGGCTGGTAGAAGCATCACCCTAATTCTGTGCTTCTTTTTTTACCTCCACACATTTCTAAATTTTACCAGTTTCTAGTAATCATTCCTCCACAAATATTCACATCAAGATCTTTAGAAAAGCATTAAAAGCCACCTTGAACATATGAGAGGGTTGAATTGCATCAGGTTAGTCTGGCAGCATGGTAGTTGATTCTTTCTGTAAAGTCAAAATACACTACCTGGCATCTGATCTACTATTGCATAAAGACCAATCTTCCCAATTATAATATTTTTAATGATTTTCTAAGGCCTTGGGTGTCACAAGGAGTTTGTTTTTTTTTTTAATTGGTTATGAATGAAACTTTGGCAAACATTCTCTGAATTTTATGTTGTTCCAAGGGATCAGTGGACCCACCCACAGCTGCCAGCATCCTGCAGCAGCTGCTGTGTGTCAGCCTCCTTCAGCTGTTGGCTCTAATGCACTACCTCTTGCTGTGCAGTATCCTTGCTGAGCAGGTCAGGAACATGCTTGAAGTGTCCTGTGTCCTTTTTATGACAGTGCATCCTGTATTTTTGCTATCCTCTTACTAGACCATCTCTTCATCCATAAATGTCCACTCTAAGTCTTTCCCTTCTGCAGTCATTTGGGACTCCTTTTTCCACAAAATCATGCTAATGCAGATTTTGGAAAAAAAAAACAAACAAACAAACATACAAAAAAACTCAACAGAAATCTCATTTTAACCAATCTCATTGAATCAATCTAGTTGGAAAAGGTTCTTGAAAAAAATCTCATTTTCCCCCTTTCACATGAATCCTTTCTGAGGCTCATTTTATTGTTGCCTATCACAATAAGGTAACATTGTTTTTCTTTGGAGCTCAGAATCAATTTTTTTTTCTCATTCATACATGGGGTAGATCCCTGTTTAAACCAGCTAAAGAACTTCTCAAGACTTCAACTGGGTTTATACTGAACTTTATCAATTTGGTCCCCCCATTTCCCACATCTTTTCATCACACCTTTAGAGGTTCCTTTTTTATGTTTCTTCATATTCAAGCTATTGACAATAGTCATGGCGTCTTGTTTGCAGGGTAGCATGGCTGAAAGGAGTTAATACCATTCATTCTGTGCAATGAGAATCTCAGCAACTAGAGAAGAAAACAGAAATCATCATCAGTTTCTTGTAGTGTAACATCTCGTTGCAAACTACTCATACTATTTATACAGTAGGAAAATCCATTTTTGAAAATCCCAGATAGAATTTTGACATCTTCATTATTCTAAATGTCATAGTGACTTATGCAGACAAATGTTGTCCTTCTAATGATCATGGTCCTTCTGCTATTGTTTACACAAGAATTTCTGGGAAGTCTTGCATCCTGTAGCCAAAGAAAGCAATTCTACCATGTCTATGAGCTGCCCACTGATGCTCAAAGTCCTCAGGGCTGAGATCCCTCAGGCATGCTTTGTCAAAACTTGGGTTTTGTCTCCTGCAGCTTTGTTTTGGCATATTTAGCGGCAACAGAAATTTCTCCAATGACCAGGTAGATATGTCTAATTTTATTTCTTACTTTTTTGTGGTATAACCATAATTTTTTACATATATAGTAGTAACAAACAGCTATTCTAAGTAAACTAGATTGTTCAAAGCTGCAGCATAATGATGCAATGTAGAGAAACACAGACCTATTATGACAGCAGAGCCCTTGAAGTGGAGGACAAGGGACAGAATGCAGGAGAGAGCAGGCATGGGATGAGGAGAGAGGTTGACATTTGAGGACTCCAGAATTAGAAACAGCTCACCAAAGGGCAGGTAAGAAATGCAACCATGGGTGGTGGGTAAAACAAATCTAAGGGTAACAAAGGGAAAAGCAAACAAGTACTAAACTTATCTAACCCACACTGTATGCAGAAGATTTCAGTGTGACATGGACTTGCCAACCAAGGAAGACAAGGGTGTAAAACATGTTACCAATTAGCCCCATATGGACCCTATAGAGAGGAAAAGAACACCATTGTGATAAATTTCACACTTTTTCTTAGGAAAAAATAATAAAAAATGACATCATCACTGTCTTGCTGGTGAATAGTTTGGGACACTGTCAGATCCTTTTAAATAAAGCCCCCTTCCACTTCCAGTCAGATTGAAGTTGCTCGTGTTAGGATTCAGAGGGTTCTGGATGGAGAAGTGTAAGAGCAGAGAAATGAAATAGGTACTAGAAAAAGTGCATATAAATTTTTGAATTGTATTCTACTTATTTATTGTTGTTAAGCCTTTTTCTGTAGCAGTTTATCTTGTTTCTCTTTTGTTTTCTATAAACTAATTAGATCTGTACTAACATTTATTTCATTAATCTTTTAAGATTTCAATGACATTAAAAATAAATTTGTAGCTTCTCATGTGAGGTTGTGTATGTTTCTGTTTTGCCAATACAATATTTTGAGTGTAATGGGCTATCTGATTATTGTAGAAATATTCCTTCAGAAATCTATATCTGAACTACTCACCTTAAGCTTCCTTTGGAAGCAATAAAAAATCAGCCCATGGTCAATGGTGTCAAAGATGTAATTCATCTTAAAGCAAATATTTAAATTATATTCTGTTTCTAATGATTATAAAGGGATTTTCAATTTGTAGCTTTGCAAGAACATTTACACTGGGGTCTTCTGAAGTTAGAGATGTGTTTTATTTTTTTCAGTTTTCCTTTGTGTTTAGGACATGAAAGTTGGCACAGCTTTTGTTTTTATATTGTGTCAGAAGCTTATACTTCAGCACACATTCAGCACAACAAAAAGAGTATAGCTTTGAAGTAGCTAATACCATGTTGCAGGGATTGAAGTAATAATGCTGCTTCAGTATTTTGATCAGTAGCAACAAAAAAATCAGCACAGCTAGCCTTTATCTGCCATATACATCACCACAGTCTTTTGGAGACCATGTACCCATATAAATAAACCTGGGAAGGCTGCTCTTTTTCCATGTTCCTGACACCCTTTTCTCTCAAACCTTCCTGCAGTTGTTCTTACAATAGCATGTCTCATAAAGTAAAATCATCAAGTGTTGTAATCAGAGTATTATTGTTTACTGTAATGCTATCGGAATATTTACTAGGAAAAGGTCTGCTCTGACGTACAACATGATACAACAGGAAAGGAAAACGGTCACCCAATCTGACATTATCTTTCCTCCTTTCCAGCCTCCTTAGCAGCAGAGCTAAGAAGCAGTTTATAGTTTCTCCATCCACAAAACACACAAAAAATTATCATTCAGTTGAGTGTGACACTGCTCATCTGTCATGGTTTTACATCAGTTAGGGAGGCTTCCAGACCTCAAAGATAAATAACAAACAGCAATTTCAAAGTTAAAAGTAAACGTGTAATATTCCAAATATTTACAAAAAGATAATTGGTAATTCTACTCAGCTTTCCCTTCAAGAAATAAATTAATCTGGATCCTGTATGTGCTAAAGCAATCAGCATCCTCTCCAAACAGGACCAACAAGAGAACACTGCAATTAGTAAGTGTGGGCACAGCCTTGATTTATAATGAACCATGAAATAAAATACTTTATATACATTAACACAAAACACTTTGCATTCTTGCAGTGATTTGATCTTTAAATTTTAATTTCGTGCTTCTGAAAAAGTGGCTCAGATCTTTGATTGAAAAGCTTTTTACATGCAAAAGACTTTTTTCCTTACTTTTAGTAGCTTGCTTTAAGTAACCAATAAGTGTTCCTTGCTTTTCATTAACTAATGAAAGAGTAATATAAAAATATTGGTGAGAAGCATATTTTGAAACTTGTTACAAGTTGGAAATACCCATCCTTACGTATTTTATTATTAATTTGTTGCACCAGGTTACCGAGGGTGTCTTATTTTTACTGGTTAATTAGATTAAAAATCTTCTATAGGCAAAAGGAATATACCCAAGAATTGTACTGTTAGTCTGATTAAAATCTCAACACAATAACCACAGAATTATTATTACTGTCCTACCCACCTACCCTCCCCTCTGCCCCTTTTGCCAAACCATGCCCATACTTCTCCACTCAGCAGGATCATAAGGGTAGCACTGAATAAGTGCTTATTTTTACAACCTCTATGTTATATGTCCATAAATGTGTATTAAAGTTATGTATATTTTTGTGTCTTAGTATACATATATACACCATAGAGTTGAACAAAAGTTTAAGTATAGGATATTAGGGTCCCTAAATCATTAGAGAATTTATTTTAGATACACAAACTAAAACATGTCTCCAGAAAGGTCCAGAAAAATCCAAATATTGTCCAACAAACACTGAAGCATGTGCTGTGAGCTTAATCTGGTCTGTTATTTTCAATGGCAACATCATATTTGCTGCACTAAGAGGTTATAAATTCTTCTAAAATGAAGTTAAAGATTAGCTATGGGGATATAATTCAAAGAATTTTGGGCAGCATTGAGGCCATGTTAGAAAGACCATTTTTAGAGTTATAAAGGATAGCTTTCTAGTAATAAAAAGAAGACCCATGCATGAATAAATAAAGATCAATATTCTAAGCTGTGTGAGACAGGGTGAAAAACCATGAAGTTGTAGACACAGAATACTGGTGCTTTCTGTTGATGAGGATGGGGCAAATTCCCTCTTCAGGCCACCAGGCACAGAACAAAACAAAACAGGGCTCATTCAAAGGAAGGAAGTTAAATTTATATATATTTATATATATGTAATCACAAAAAAAAATTACAATAAAGGATGGGAAGCAGAATAAATTGCCTGAGTCGGTTGTACCATGCCATTTCTGAATAGATAAACAGTCCAGAATAACATAACGGAAAAACATAATTAGATACAACACATCACTATACTCCTTGGAGATAGTTGTTGGAATTAGCAGTCTTTAGGAACCTTTCTCATTTTTCTCGCAGATTCAGGAAAGAAAATAATTAAATTGTTAGTGCCTACCAACATTCAACATTCCAATGTAAGAGACTACTAAGACTTTGGTTAGTATTGCTTATTTCTTCTGATACATTGACCTAAAGTGGTGATGGTTCTTGCTGTTTTTAGAGTCATGAAGAGTTTAAGTAGTAACAGCACAAAAATGTTGCACTCATTGTGGTTTTTCACTACAGTTCTGCATAATCACCATATGCCCAGTTCTTATTTCACCAGCAGTGCTTTACTTCGAGTAATAGGACTGATTCCAAAGTATATATTCTTGGCACCCTGTAAGCAGATCTTGTGATTTTAAGCATACATGGAGATTCAGTCTTCTCTGAAATAAAATTCACACTATTTTGCCAGCTTTTTTTTTTTTATTATTATTATGAAAACACACTGTTGAAAAACTTCTGAAGGTGAATCCTAGAGTCTCATCCATATACAAGTATGAAAAATACATTTACTGGACAGGAATTTAAATGGCTTGTGTCCTTAGATGAATTTTTGAAAGTATGTTGAGTGGAATGACATTTTCCAGAGAATTATTACATTCAAAACATAATTAAGTCACAAATGCAAACAAGGCTCATTTTTTTCCAAGCAAATTGATACTAGCAGAACTACCATACATAAGGACACACATGAACATCTGCTTATGCCAGGTAGGAGAAAATGTCTACTCTTCACTCTGAAAAATCAATCTAGAAAATCTAAGGCTAAAAATATTAAGCTAAAACATGTCATGTTACATATTAGTGTTAGGACAAAATATGCTGAATCATAGTATGCTTCTGAACTTCCAGAGTACTTGGGGGAGGTTATGTATGTCATCACTACAAAATCAAATTTGCACTCCAAATATAATTTCAAGTGCACCATTAGTATATAAAACTATCCTTCTTTCATAATCAATTGCTTTCTCAAGAAGAAGAAAAGTGAAGTTCACTGGCTATAAATACTTACCCCAGGCAGAGGGTGGGTCAGCGGTTAGCTGCTGCTGATGTTTGTTGAGGCACTGTATTGCTTCAGGGTTTGAGTGTGAGACTCTCCTTTGTGGCAAAGCTGAGTGTGTTAATATACCCTGCAGTGATGTAAAAAGGTTTAAAGTGGTAATGTTGTCAAACTAGCTGTGTCACCACTTCCAAAGCTTTAAAGCACAGTTACAGCTTGAAAAATGGTTATAAAACCCCCATATTCCTACCTGGTAGATCTATTCCCCATATGTACATGATGTATATCTGTTAATTTTACTGAATAAAACAAAGGTTTTGTAATATTAGCACTGCAAAACCAAGGCCTTCCTGAAAGACTGCATGGGGTTTCACTCTGGCTTGTGTATCACCATCAAAGTTGATAGATGAATTCCATCTGAATAATATTTTTTACTGATGATGATGTAGAAGACAGGAAGAGCAGAATTGTAGTTTAATTTGGACAGCAGGCAGTTATAAAAATTAATCTTTTAACTCTCTCTCATACACACACAAACCCCAAACAAATCAAAGTAAACAAAACCCCCCCAAAAAACCAAAAAAGCAAACAGGCAATAACTATGAGACAATGGAGAATATTTATCCCACTAACTTTGGTCTTGAATGTCAGATTTCTCCAAAAGAATGAAAGTGGGGAGCTCCAGTCCTCTGCCACTCAATGACAAAATGTAGCTGCCTCTGAGGAACAGGGAATGTGTGTGTTTTGTAAATGTAAGATTTCAAATTAGATATTTATAAGAACCTTAAATGTGGAATGTGAATTTATACCAACGTTTCTCTTCGTTACTTCATCTTTTTCTGAAGTACCAACACTGTTACGAATGGGGGAATTTTCATACATTTTACACAGGGGAATTTTTTTAAGCATAACCTTCCTTCCCAAAACGACTTACACTTTTTCTGTGTACTTACTGATATTAGTTTCTGAAGCTTTTTTTTAGGCAGTAGCACATATTATTTCAATAACTATCTACTTATCTACCTACCTTCCTGTAATTTGCAATTCCTTCTTAGAAGCTGTATCAGGCAAAAACACTCTGCCATTATAGTTTTACTGGAGATTAGACTGTTTATTACTCTTGCCTGTTTTTTCCTGCATGGTTAACACTATGGTCAGCTAAAGAGATATAAAGGATATGGATGCTTTGCATGTCCATATGCAGCTATTTCTGAAACTCTGGGCAGCACTTTGCAACACAAATCTCAATACATGTTTGTGCAGATTCCTCAAATCTGGGACCTCAATGCACTGCACATAGGTTTTTGTTCATTTTGAACTAAATCCATGAAATTTATACCTCTGTACCTTAAAGAACCTTGATATATTTTATTATCAGGAACCATGGCAAATCAGTAGCTCAATAGTCAAAAAACCTTAAGTAATATGTATATAGTCCGCTTTGCAATTCTCCTTAATGTGAAAAAGTGCAGCAAGTTTTTTCTTGGACTGATGCAATCCACAGCTGAGACCCAAGGACTTAGTTGTTCTAGCTACTTCATTTCTAACCAGTACCACTAATTGTCATATGAATGAGATTAGATAAGAAAGCTATATAAGGCAATGACTCTTCTCTTTATAGTCAGGAAAGATACAACTGCTCAGTATAAACTTCTCTCTTAAGAGCTTACATGTCAGATTTCAAACTCAGAAGAAATAAAGCACACAAAATAAGGGTGTAGACAACAAACCTGAGCAAGAAACCAATGTGTATCCCTAATCAGCATCAGTTGCTTTATCTTATACTGCTTCCATGAAGATGTAATTCCAGCATCTGGAATTCAGGCTGTTCCCAGTTTAAGTCAAATCTGCTGGTCTTTGGAGGGTTTTGTGAGATCAGATCTATCTCCCAGACATCATTTCTCACAGTGACCACAAGATCCTGACAGTAATATTTTCTCACTAGAACCAATAAATTTGCTGTGCTGCAGGAGAAGGTTTGTGAATATGGATCACAGAATTTGCACAGGTGCTTGGCTGAGAAATGACTTTTTATTGCGTTCAGCACTAAACACAAAATTAATTTCTTTCACCTGACACTAAATACAAAATTCATTTCTTTCAGCTGAGCTTTCTTCCATCAATTCCTCATACATGTATATCCAATAACCCGTACCCCTTACCTCCAAAAAAATCAATCTGTCTCTCCCAAAGGATATAAAATAAAAAGGATTGTTCATTTCTGTTTTAAAATATTAGGTAGGTTTTAAAGTATCAGGACTTAAAAAACATGAAGATTAAAAGAAAAAAGACACTGAAGCAAAGGCTAGAATCATCCACAAAATTTAGATGGAACCATACGTTTTCATAATGAATACCAGAAAAAATACATGAGTGATGACTATTCAATGATTTTTATTTCTTCCTCTTCTTTTAATTTTTTTTTCTGTAGGCATCTGACTTTTCTACTCCTATTTTATAGATAAGCAATACACAATGTGACACGTGAAGGAAAGTCAATGGTTTATCTTTGGAAACCTCTTAGCTCACACTTGACCAAAAGTCCAGCAAAATTAAAAAAAACAAATTCCAAAATACAAAGGCTATTTCTTACTCTCCTAATTGGCTATTTCAGGGCAATACAGAATCTTGTGGGTCTGAATATGTGCTAGACACATGTAAAAAATCAGAAATGGTGTTTACACAATTCAATTTGGAAAAAAGATTAAAAATATTTCCAGCAAACTGACATAGCTGAGAAATTTATCCTAAATCCCATGTACAAGCTACATCACACCTTTCTTTCTGAGGTCTTTTTCCCTGTTTCTGATTCACTTACCCAAAGTACCCATTTTTGTATTGCACCATCCTTTGGATGAAAAGGCATAATTGCTTTGCTATGGGTGTCCTAATTTCTCTTTTGAAGTACATTCTGAGGCTACAGAAAGGCTTATCTAAAAAACATCAGGCAATCTGTAGAAAATTCAAGGAGAATATTCTCCTGATTTTTTAGTACCTCTGAAACTAATGGAGTGCACACATTGAGTGCACCATATCAAAAATTTTTGACAGATGTATGGTGACACCAGGAGACTCTGGGATTCTACCAAATCCAGCAGCCACCATATAATTTGTTGTTGGTAAAATGACTGTTAGGAGCATGGCCCTCAATTAAAAAATTTTCTTGTCTTTGGATAGAATCAACAAGAAAAAAAAAGTGAGGTCACAAGTTTTCTTAAGTCATTGAGGATAATAATAATAATTGTGAGTATAGTTAACTTCATTTTCTTATTAGCTTGTATGCATATTCCACACATATGCCATCTTAAAAAACACCCCCAATGCCAGAAAATACAAGAAAATTACAAACATGCAGAAAAAGTCACCTCTGCAGTGTTAATTCAGTGCTGTGTTTTTATTACTTGGTCAATCCTTACACGTGACCCCAGTCTTCGTCTGTAAAAGGATGAATTGCATTCAGGAAAGTAATGAGGTGCTCCAGTTTTTTTCTCTTCTTTTTCTGTAAAGTATGGCCTTAGGTCTTGTTTGCTCTACATTATTCAAACTCTGCTTTGAAACCCTTTCTTTAGACTTTTTTGTGGTGCCCATGACTATATTCCATGTCATGGCAATGCCTTTAGTTTTACAACTGCCTATAAAGTATGACCACAATATTATCCTCATTTTACACTGGATACCTAAAGCACCAAGATTTAGAACCATTGATTTTGGGAACTCACTGTCTGGGATGACTCTGACTTGAATGTTCTGCCTGCTCACCCTGCTTGAATCTCACCTCCCAAAGACTGCAGCCTCCACATCAGTCCATCAATATCAGATGCTTTGCTATTTGGGGAACTCCTACCACCAAGCATCAAAAGCAGGTCTTAGGGAAATGGGAAAGGTCATTAGTCAGCACTCTAAAAAGTGTATTTTAATCAGCTTGCCTAGCATCAGGCAAAAAATTCTGCAGCAGTATCAGGGACAGAAATAAAAATCAGCTTTTCAATGACCTCATCAGGAGGTAACCTTTGTAGGCTTGCTTCATGCATAGTACAAGTTCCAGCTTCTGTAAGAGAGAGGCAGGGGGCCCTGAGGAAGTAGCCTACCTCATGCTCCAAGGCATTTCATTCTGAATTTCCAGTCTGCCCTCTCTGAGACTGAAGTTGGGTCCTGTGGTATCAAAGAATGCAGAGATGTGTCATTAACTACGTAACGGGACCCATGCTGGAACAGACCAAAGGTCACTCAGTATCATGTCTAACAATGGTTAATAGAAGCTACTTAGAAGAAAACTGCAAGAAACTGTTGAAATATATATATTTCATATAACTTTCTACCTTGCAAAAATAAGAAGCTTAAGGTTTCTCTCACTCATACACTCTTCTTTTCTTTTTTTTAAGGCAGAAGTTGCATCCAGGGTAGTGTACTTAACAGCCACCAACAAATATTCATTAAAAAAAGCTGCCTAATTAATTTCTAAACATTTTTGTTTCCTGCACAATATCTTACAACGAGAACCTTCGTAACTATAAAATAAGTTTATCCAAAATAGTCCACAGACCCTTTTAGCACATTCTCCTTGTTTAGTAGAATTGAACATTTGAAGCTCTTGGGTTTAGAAGAGAAATTATCCTGAATCCTGAACATTAAAGGATGAGTGTTTTAACCCAAATGTACAAATCAAGATAGTGATTTGCCATATGTAACCCAAGATAGTGAATGCGTCAGGCAAGCTGTTTGAATGTATAGACTGCTCTGGCACCCCAAGTCCTGTTACAGGGGGGAGTTTCTCTGATACACACTGTCTACAGGAATAATTCTTGATTAATGTCTTTTAGAGTTCCCAGCTAATACAAACACAAGGTTTTCACAAATATTCAAGGAGTATTATAGACTCAAAAGAAGATGATATCAAGAAGGCTTTGCTGATATTACTTAATACACCTGAATGCCCAGTACAAATAGTCCTGCCTACTTTCTCCCTTTGTATAAGTATACACATTTAAACACAGAAATTGCCTGGCCATATTAATACTAAAGAAAGAGTCTATTTGTCTTTGAAACAAAACTGGAAGATGTTAAAAAATTATTTTAAAATAATATATATTTTTAAGTCTCCTCTGCAGAAACATTAGATTCCATTTCACCATATAATGAAATGTTGAAAGCTTCACCTTGAATTTCTTTCATGGAGTCCATGGAGGTTGTTAAAACACCAAACTCCAAATAGCTTAGGAATATTCAACTCTTATGATTAGAAAGGTTCTGCTATGTAACCTTGAAGCACGTATAGCTTTCTGATAGATCAGAGTAGTAGCTGTATACCAAAACCACACAGGTATCAGTTAAATGAACCAAAATTCAAGGAAATGATGAAGGACTGACCTTTGTCAGGTAGTCATAAAAAGGAAGAACAATTATATATCACCCCCAAAAGCTTTGTTTTAAAATTTCAGACACTGTTCAGTCCACAATAATTATATTGACTTAAAAGCACTAAAACGTTTAGTGGAACAGCTTAGGAAAGCAGAATCTATGAGAGAAATTAGGTAGTTAATGGGGAATTGCTCATAATTTACTAAATATTGTTGCAGATTCCTTGTGTCAGGTTGCAATAAAAGGAAGATGTTACTAAATTAATTTATACTGGTTAATTAACTCCTAGATAATAACCAACTATGCTTTTTTGCAATGCAAATCCAATATTTTAAGCCAGACACCTGAGGTTAGACATCCAAAGTCTCATAGTACCGATTGCTTTACAGATCTTTAGCTTATGCATGGACTTAAATGGCTAAAAGCAGACAGCCACATTTGAATATTGCTTTGTCACAACACTGCTGTACTGATTCAACAATTGATACAATCTCTTAGTTCATTCTGATTGGCTCCTGTGTATCTGACATACTTGCTAAAAAATTGGTTCCCTGAAAAATGAAAGTAAGGATTAAAAATGAAAACTGGGTTGTATGTGGGTTATTATAAACACTGCCCAAGAGTATAGAGGAGCGTAGTGCATAGTTATTTATTTGAGTGGCACATATTTACTTGAGAGTGCTGGACTTTCTTCAATAATGCATATCACCTCAAGCTAGGAAAATGTGACTAGCTAAAGGCAGAGATGCAAATGATGCTGTGTAAGCTTTTTCTTCCTTTCTTCAGTCTTTTATTTGCAGTGAGGAGGGAGGCAGAGGGAGATATGTGGAAAGAATTTATAAGAAAAGGTTTGGTGTGCTACATTTGTTGTCTGGACTTGCTCCCGCTGTTTGCCTTTAAAGTGGTCTTACATTGCTGTTGCTCTAAGAATAAATAAATAAAAATAAGTAAAAAAAAAAAAAAAGCCACATTTTCAAAGAATTTGTTTTGTGAAAAGCCTTGACAGATTTTTAGAACTACCTGTGGAAAAGCAGCAGGAACAAAAGTCACACCTGCACCCCAGATTCAAAGAGAATCCAAACCAAGTTGTAGTTAATACTGAAAAGGTCAGTTTTGCTTTTTTTGTGGGGCATCGATTTTCCTGTTCATTATCCTCCCAAAGTTTGAAAGAAAAAGACCCTAATAAAAATATTTTTTGAAATCCTGCAGGTAATTTTCTGTCTCAGTGCATTTTTAATACTAAGACTCTACAAGATACAAACTGAAGCAACTCACTGAAGCTGACAGGTCTGAGGATGTCACTTATGTCACTTAAGGTTTTTTCATGTTGCTCCTGTGACATATGCACTCCCAGGAAGGGCAGTACCATTCCAGAAAACCTGAGTTAGACCCTGACATTACAACATCACCTTCAGAGGAGCTGGGAACAAAAGGTAATGACACAGTGTTACAGCAAGCAGGCCATTTTAGTGAGTGACCACTGAGAAGTTAGACCTAGTACCAACACATTAGCTTTCATCTGTGAATTCCAGAGTTCTTTGGACAGAGTTATCACCTTTAATCTAGACAAGGACTTCTAATTCTATGCAGCATTTCCAATGCAGGGGAAGTCAAAGCCAGAACAAGGATCAGAGCTGAACGCCTCTGAATTTTTGCCTGATAAGATGTAACCTGCTAGCTGGACTGCAGGGTTTTGTCAAAACATGATAAAATTTCATTTTGATGCAGGGGGAAGAAATTAACATTCTTGATTGATGTTTCCTGATACTTGCTAGGCATTTGGAATGGAAAATGCTGGGGTGGAGGCTGGCCCTTTATTTTATTTGTTGGTCAGTGATAAACCAAAAAATCTGTATGAGTTCACAAAAGCCCTCACTAGTCACAGTGTTAAAGTCAGCCTGCTCTCTGCCCTGCATCCTTCCTCTGAGCTGCTGGTGGAAAGCACTTCTGTGCAAGCATCACTTTGTGATTTTCCAGGACAAGGATGGAGCCACCTTTGTTTCATAAAGCAAGGGTAGCTGCTGCTCCTGGGCAACTTTTAACTTACTTATTGCTCTTTGCAGTACCTGCAGAAATGAAACCAGTGTGTTCAGAAGAAAAGTCCATCTTTCTTTATTTTGTGCTTTCACAGTCCTTTACAATTTACTAAATGCTCCCCAGGGGTCAACTTGTGTAGCAGTGCTGTGCATTATGTGGTAACTGCCATGGCAGTACTTAGACCGGCACTGGAGAGAATTACACCTGAAACGTTCCCTTTGGTTTTATAGTACAGAGCAGTGCCCTCTGCAATACCTCCAACTTTAAAGTACAAAGAACTAGAATGATTCACTGTCCTACTTCAGATTCAAGAGAAAGCAGACTTTTGCCTTGCTATTAAGGAAAGAAAAAAAAAAAAAAAAAGGAAGAAGAAAAAGCTTTTAGGCATCTCCTGTTCCAGCTGTAAAGATGTGGCAGGCAATGTAAATTGAGCATTCTTGGCAGGTAGCTTCTTCCTAACATTTATGGGTCAGGTTGTCAGACATGAACAGCAGGGTCAGCCAACTTCTTTCCTACAATAAGTGACACACATTTTTACTTGTAGAGATCTAAGCGATTTTGTGCTCTGGACACCTTATCCCTGTTTTTGTTTACAAAGTAAAATTTTAAATGAACTTTTAAATTATATCTTAAATTATTTTCAATCAGATGGGTCTCTAGATGCAAAAGACATTTTATTTTATTTTTTTCTGCTTCAGGTACTGCGCCAATAATTCAAATTTTCTTAACTTTACTTTGTAATAATACAAACCAGCCCTCACCAAACACATTTACTATTTGTAATTAAAAGCATTTAGTAGATGGGAGTTTCTGAAGGAGCCTATATAGGGGCATGAAATCAAAGTTCATTTTTTTCTCCAACTTGAAATGGTTTCTTCAGCTTCTGAAATTATAGAAGCAGACTATTAGGAGTGCAAGACACTCCCTGAATTCATGGTGAAACACCAATCATATGACATGTCTCCTGGCACCAGGAAGCAAAGCTTTTTCAAGTTTAAAGAGATGACTTTTTCTTCCAAAACCCTACCAAAATCATTCTGAGGAAAATAATTATTATTTTTTTAATCTAAGAGAGACATCAGGGACAGTCACTTGATCTCAGAAGATAATTTTCCCAAAGCTTTCCTCTGTTACCAAAGCTTAATATCATGCATTTGTGCAGAGAACCAACATCATTCTCAGAAAATATTATTTCCATAAGGATTTTGTTTGACTTTTCATTGATTTCTGTATCTATATTTTATCTTACATTTTTTCATCCCTGTAAGTGATTATACTAGGATAGATAAATGTTAATGTCTTTCTCTTGGACATTTATTTTATGGAAGAATGAACAGAATCCTAGAAATCTTATGAGTGCCTTGGTTGCCTAAGCATATGAACCTTGTGCCTAAATGACACCTCATGATATACTAACTGAGTCTAGCTTCACTCTCAAACAGATTTAGTATCACCTGTCATGAAACTGCCAACCATATGCCAACACCTGGGATAGTCTCAGAAACCTAGTAATACCAGTAGACACCTTTAGGATATGCAGCTGGGTTGCTCTCCTATTTCAGAGAAGTGTTAAAGACTCAAGTACTACCAGTAAAACATGACTTAAGAGTTGTTACTTTCATAACCCTTGTAATGGCAATGGCAGAAACAAGGATGAAGTTTGAAATATGTTCTGGTTCTCCTTTTAAAGTACAACTCACGTAGTCAGAGAAAGCCCACTGTGACACAAGCTAGGTCCCTAGCTAGAATTAGAGAATTATCTTGGACAGACATCTTTTCACTCTTCCAAATGCTGTATTAATTAAATTCTCTTGTAATCTTCTGGAGTGGCAGCAAAAAGTGCTGTTGTGGCAACCCTAGAGCTGTCCCTCATGAAAAGGCTCATGCTGAAAAATTCAATTTACAGTAGCTTCTTCTAAATAGCTCAGATACTTGGGCTTAACTGGTATTGTAGTTTTCAGAGTAATTGTGACATTTTATTTGTATGACTACAGAGAAAAATATAAATATTTCAACAGAGGGATGGAGCCAGTTTCCATTTAGCTCAATTAATATTCTCAGTTTTGTCTTCTGAAATTATATCAAGACCTTAATAAATAAAATGTTATTTTGCTTAAATGGAATACAGGTTGTAGTATTCTACAGAAGAGTTGTCTTTTTTTGTTAAAATGCCTGTATCTGCAGTTTTCTTCCATTTTCAGCAGATGCATTACCTTCATTTCTATTTTGTACTTAATGTCATAATATGATATTAAAACGCCCAACCCTAGTTTCTCATTATGCTGAGCTTTACTAGAATAATTATTCTTCAGGCTTCACTTAATTATATGCCCCTCCATGTGTTACTTTTCAACATCCTAAGTGGTACCACCTTATTGCTAGGAATATTAAACAATGAAAGGCAATACTCTTTTGTTTGGTCACACAGCATGCTGTGTCTGAAGTCAGTCTCCTTTCATATATGCCCCCTCCTATCTTCTGAATGATATTCTTTACAAGGTTTCAAAGAAGGGCACTTCCAGTCATACTTGCTCTAAACTGTTAGGGTTTGCATGTGTTTTTTTAAATATTTCCCATATCCCTGATATTCCCCAGTTATTCAGAAAGAAATTTAGAAATTAAATTAAAAAAAAAAAATATAAGAATGGAAAAATAAAATAAAATTGAAAGGAACTACAGAGATTTAGAAGCTTTATTTTAAGTCATTTTTTTCTTACCCTGTCAAAACGGCAAGCTGGTAATCAAGGTGGAAAATAAAGCATTGGAGAAACTACTTTTCTGCAAGTGGTATTTCTTAGATACCTAACATTGTGTTTACTTTAAAGAATGAAAATACTTAAGAATAAATAAAAAAAAAAAAGAGAATGATTAAAGAGAATTAAGTTCTTGATCCAGTTAAATTGAATCATAGTATCACAGAAACAATTAGGTTGGAAAAGAACTCTACAATCATTGAGTCTAATCTAAGACTTAACACCTTCAACTCAACTTAACCATGTTAATAAGTGATATGTCCAGTCCTTCCTTAAACACCTCCAGTCCATCCAATGTTTGATGGGAGTTCTAATCAAGACTTTTATATTCCCAAAGTTTTTTCATTATCATCCAATGATATCATGATATGATTATCATCCAGAAATGCAGAACCTTCCAACCACACAAATGTTAAACATTGACAGTTTGACTAACCAACCCAGAAATGCTACCTTTAAATAAGTGTGGTTTTTCCTGAGAATAATTTTAATGAGTTTGATTTTAAGAAACATATTGACAATGTCCAAATAAGTGAGACAAATAGAATTTTTATATAGTCAACACTCTTCTATGTCATCCAGAGAAACTGTGAACCCTAGGCCACTGAAGTAAAAAAAGGTCTCCCATTAGTTAAATCAGCTTTTTGGCAAACTGAAAATGAGGAGATATTAGTAGTGTCACAAAGACAGAAGGCTATTTTAATAGGTTAGCCCAAAAAAATGTTAATTTTGTTTTATTTTGTGGATTATTTTCTTTCACAATATTCCAAGTCATAGTTTTAAAACACAACCTCTCAAAAAACAAACACAAAAGAAGATCAACCAACCCCCCCCAAAAAAAGCTCAAATTAAATCTTACTGATAAATCATCCTGAAAAACAAAGTAACCTGTCAATCATTTCCAATCAACAAATCCTAACATTTAATCACAAGCATATTCACACTTCAACATGGATCCACTTCTGTCTTTAAGCTTCTAATTAATAATTGTGTTGTCAAAATGCAGAATCATGAATAGTCCTTAAGGATTTTCCTGTACAGAAGATGATGAATACTTGTACTTAGCCAATCAAAAGTTCATTTAGTTGTTAAAGAATATTTGTCTTTAAAGTAGAATCATTTAATTATAAAATTATTATGGTTGGAAAAAGCCTTTAAGATCATTGAGTCCAACCATTAAGCCAGCCCTGCCAAGTCTACTTAACCATGTCCCCAAGTAGGTTCAAACATTCAAAATTACAGGCTTTTTGCCATTTTAAACATAATTTTGAATGTTAAAGAAAGTGAATATCTAATTAATGATTATTGAAAAAGGCAGTTCTCTCTAGGCTGTGGACTACTGTTCCATGAATCTTCCATAGTACAATGGATTTATTGTACCAGGGTGGATACTATTGGGCCAATTATGTTACCAATACTGACACTTCATATCCTGAATATAATTTTCTTTACAGAGTGTAAATGCATGAAAAAACAGTGGGAAAAAAAATCTTATTTATTCACTGGATAATGAAGAATGAAGACTCTGTATATGTGTACATATATATATATATATATATATAAATATAAAGAGAGAGAGAGAGATAACTAGATTGTTTCTAAGGTGAGTATGTCAAATATTGTACAGTTTCTTTCTGCTAAAGTTCAGATGAAAATTAATCTTTGACAGCTTTCTGCTTACCAGCTACCTTTGAAAGAAAAACTTTTTCATTTCACAATGATCTCTGGAGCTTCCAGTTTCCTCTTGGCTTCTTGGCCCTGCATTGTGAAGGACCTCTCAGTTATCAAATTTACTTGAAAACTATTGTCTCATAGGCAGGCAAATGCAGTAAAATAATTCCCAAGACAAATGTTGACCCTTTTGCTTTTTGCCTCTTAAGAAAATTCCTTTTACAGGCTGAAACTGCTATGGTAGCTGTTTCATTGATCAATATAAAAATTAAAGCAAAGGAAATACCTGGAGTTAAAATGATGGAAGTGAATTTATTTACTGAAAAATACAGAATAATTTTGTATGCAAATAGGTGAAGCTTTGCCAGTGTTTTTCATCATCTCCTCGCTGAAGTTTTCCAATGTGTTAAAAAGGCATTATAGTACACATTTTGCATAGTCATTGGCTTACCTCAAAGGGATATGCAATATCCATTGTTGACACAAACAACCTATTTTATTTTGAAATTCTTATATTTGTACTCATCAGCAGCATAATGAAAGATTACAGTTTTATTAAATCAGAGATCTCTCCCTTTTCAAGCTAAATATCCTTCACTACATTGGTTTATGAAGCATGCTTTTGTTTCTTTGTTGTTTTTAAAATTAAAAAAAAAATGCATAAAGGTATTTGGAGAATAGCTAAAAGGAATTGAATTCTTTAGCTGAAAAGATTTGTACATGCCTCATGTTTTCCCAGATAAATAATCAAGAATAGTGATCTTGTCCTAGCTGATCACAGACAGGCAATGATCAAATGGTACTTTTCACAGACTGTCTTGTTTAGGAGTTGTGCAGACTGTTTCAGTTTCCAGTTTCCCAGCTTGCTGAGAAAAGTTGCAGTAATCTGTTCCTGTCCTCAGCTTTCTCTTTAAAGAACTGTCCACAAGAGGGCTAGGCATAACATAGATTAAAAACACAAAACAAAATTCCTTAAAAATTTAATGAAGACAGCAATGTCATAATTTAATCTTCATATGGACTGGGATTTTTCTAAAATGCAACAGTTATTGTAGAGAGAAATTTGTAAGACTGTAATTTGGTTAAATTTGTACAACTTGTGGATGCTCATAAAGTTTAACAGGCAATTGAAAATTACAACATAGTAAAAATGACCACAGAGCAACATTGTTCATAAAGACTTACGTGACTAAGATTTTGTTCCAAAACCAATCAAATAACAGATACTATGAAATGACAGAAGTATTTTCAAATGCTAAATAAGGAACTTGTCTTGCAAGGAAACAGTTTTTCCCTAAGACTAATCTCTACCTTAATGATTTATTGTAAACCTTTGAACCTTCAAAACTGGAAGAAAAAAATAACCAAAAAAAACCCCAACAACAGTGCCAAGCAAACAAAATAAAACAAACAAAAAAAAACAAACCCAAAAAAACCCCAAAGCAAAACAGAAAAAAACCAAACCCAACCAACCCAAAAAAACCAAAACCACCAAAAAAACCCACCCTAATGTGACATCTATTCTGCTTTCTTTGCTGCTTTTTCAGTGTGCACTTATACCCGCCATGCTTGTGCCAGGGAAGATGGGAAAAAAGAGAAATTAACCATGTGAAAAATATAATTTCAACAGGATTTATCCATTTGTTACTCCTTTAAGAAAATTAAATATGCTGCTTGAGCCCTATGAGAACACATTTTCCTTCATCAGACTGACAGGTCTTAAGGAATCAAGCAAATTTTGGAGCCAACTCTAAGCACAAAAGAAAATATAATTCTTTCATGGACAGAATGTTGTTTGCTTTAGCACAACAGAAGAATAAAATTCAAAGAAGGGAATGAAGTTTTCTATCTGGCCAGCCTGATAGTTGTTTCCAGCCCTCCCCATTTTTTTGGCCATGGTAAGCACCCCCTTCACCACAGCACTCTAAACAGCATGGACAAAACAGCCTAGTTACTATCCTGTTTCCAGTGTGCCTTGCTTCCAAGAAACACTCCCAATTTCCATTTTGTTTGGGACCAACACTCTCAGGGAAACCAAGAGCTAAAAAAGGGGGAGATCAAACTGAAATGTCAGTGAAGGTTGAATTGAGAAAAATTTCAGTCAATATTCATAATTCAGGCAGTATAAAATCCTACCATAGCATTTCTGCATCTAATTATTTTTGTTTGGTTTGTTAAAAAGTTCTGATCATATGATTCTAAGCAACTTAGGAGTTCCAGGTTTCAAAAACTTTCTTAAGTCAAAATGGATGTATCATACTGCAAAGATACTTCTACATTACTCTGAGTATGGACCAACTGGGAAAAAAAAAATAAAAAAGTTTAAGAAAAGGAGGATGTTCATAAGAAGAGTAATTACAGCATCAAGGTTATCTGTATAAAAAGCTTAGTTTCACATGTTTTCCATAAACTCAGGGTACAGACTATGCTTGAAAGAGTTTTGGGCTTTTTTTTGCTTTTCTCTTATAAAGCCTAAGAAAAAACAGGAAAAAGCATTTGGATTTATGCCTAAAGTATCATTTTAAGGTTCTGTAAGCTTTTCTCCCACCTGTCTAATGGTAGAGAGAGACAATGGTAGAGGGAGCGCTATAAAATGTTCTACTATATGTAAATAGCTGTACTGAAAGACCATTTTTAAAGTTTCAAATCAAGTACTCAAGAGACATCAAAGCAAGAATTAACTCCCTCCCTTCATATCCAAAATCATGTAGTCTTTAAATATAGTATGACACAGGGATTTTTTCTAGATCCTCCCCCCACCTCATTATGGGTATGTGAAAAATGGAATTAAATTAATCAGCAGGTCTTCAGCATTTTGCTTATTTTTATTTTTCAGTCTGTGTGCCTAGGCGTCACTCATACACACCATTCAAGCACTGAGCTGAAGACAGAATTATTCATTCCCTTCTGGGCTTCCCTATGGTGCTCATCATGCAAGGCTCTGCGAGCTTCCTGAAGGTTAATTTATCTTAACAAAACCTCTCCGAAGTGACAAGGTAATATATTCCACATTACAGACAGGCAGCAGAGACACATAGACAACAGTCAGTGCTGAGCTACCAGGGTCCACGTTGTGGGATTTTGTCACATTTTATAATAATCTGCATCTTCAATCACAGCATCCATTCACTTTAATTGCAACTGTGACTGCTCAGTGCTTCTTCATCTGAGCCCTCAGGGTCCTGAGATGGGCATTCAGAAATGAGCAAGCACACTGTTATTGACCCTGTTTGAAACATCTAATGTAAGGCATGGAAGAGTCCCTCAGGAGCTCTGATGGTCAGAGACAGATTCTGCATCTAGCTGGAACTTAACTGCCCTGAGAGGAAGGCATTCATTCTCTTCCAATGAATGTAAAGCATAACTACCACATATGACAACATCCTTTACTTTCTAGGCCTAACCAAGAATCCATTCTCAGAATAGCAGAACTTTGTCTAATGAGTGAACTATGAATCCAGGTTAAAATTAGGAAGGGCTCACCTGAAGTAGATCATAATTGCCTGGAATAAAAGGAATGGATTAAGATAATGGACAAACTTCATTATGGTATTTTCTAACTTTCAACCCTTTCATTGATGCCTCATTGTAGTGGTTTAGATTCGCCAATTTGAGTTTCCCAGCCAACGCACCAAATAATGCGGCTGGTTTTAGCGCTAGCTAAAATCACCAGGGTACTTACTCATTTCTTGCTGTGAGATATGGATTAGGAGAAGGGCAAAACAGGCTTAAAATTTAAAAGGAATGAAGAAACTTTATTAACAGGACTACAAGAATAAGAAACCAGAATAAAACCTCCAGAAACCTTTTCTCCTCCTACCCAACTTTCTCCTCTCCCAACTGATAATGTAGAGACAAAACTTGGGATGTTAGAACAGTACCAACTATACAATAGTCTTCTATCAGTCCTTGGAGGGAGAGGAATTTTCTCTTGTAATGCCATGGAGACTTCTCCACAAGAAACAGTTTTCTCGTGGCTTTTCATTTCATTGAATAGCAGCAACCCAAGCAAATATTCTGCCATTGTGACATTTCCTCCCATTTTCACAGCCCTCCTAGAGGTGTGTCCATGGGCCACGAACTCAAGGGGTATTATTTTAAGAATGAGTTATTCAAAGGCAAAGGTTCTCTCCATCTGTCTCTGTGACCATCTCTGGAAACAGGTTTTCTTCTTCTCTCCCTGGGGGCAAAGGGTCTTCATCACTCTCTCTGTTCAAGCTTCTCATGGGATCACAGCTACTCTAATATCTGCTTAGCTTCATCAATGGATACCTTTACTCAGATCTACAGCTTGAATACTTTATTCCCCCAATACTCTTTCATGAATTAAAGCAGGTATTTTCAGTATATCATTGTCCATCTCTATGGCCCTACCAAAAGAATTACAGCCCCATTCGGCATGTCCTCATTCCTCTTCCATCTGAGGCTTGACTCCTTCTTTTACTGGCCTTGATGTTTCATGTTGTCTCTTTACATGTCAATTGCTCCATCTTTTTCTCTCCCTGGAGAGAGGATCAAAGTTTGCAGGTCTCAGCTGTGTAGTGAAAGGGTTAAATCTTGCCCAGGCCTGTGGATGCTCATGTGATCTCTGCCAGGGGCAGTGGCTGGAGCTGTTTATGCCGGATGATTTTTTGGTGGCTGCACTGGGATCTCAGCAGCCAGGCCAGCCCGGTGGCACTGCTGGAAAAGGCTCAGTGGGCTCCTTGGGAAGGGCCTGGCCACCCTGGGAAGGGGCCCCAGCTACCCCGCCAGAACGGGACCTGGAGGGTTTCCTGTGAGGGCCCAGCGCTGCAGCAGAGCCTGGCCTGGGGTCCCCCGCAGTCTCCATCCCCTGCCCAGGAGCTGCTGGGGTCCTGCCCAGCGGTCCCCGAAGGCCACACAGGCCCCGGGTGAGCAGGGCCGGCCCCATCAAAGCCCCACTACCTTTCAAGGCTGGAAACAAAGAGAAAGAGTTCCCGGGCTTGTGGTTTTTAAAAACAGGTATTCACTGAGGTGGACCTAATTTTCAGTGGTGCAAAATGCTGTCAGTTCTCAGAAATAGCCCACTATTGGCCTTTCTCAGGCACAGAGGAAGCTCCCAGCAGCTTCTTTCAAAGAAATCCCTTCTGCGGGTGTTTCATACTTCTTTCCTCAAATGTCAAACTACCATGTTATAGGATCTTTCTTTTATCTTACCTTTCTCCTGTTTCTCCAGATTCTAATTGCAGGGGAAGTTGTGCAGCTAGTCCCTTTGCATGTCTGTTCACTCTGTGAAAATGTCATATACGCACTAAGTCAGCATTCAGGGCTTTGAGGAATTTAGGTCCCATGAATGAACACAGATTTCTATGGGATGTGAGCTGCTATTGCGCATATGCAACCCATATTTATTCACATTTTTGATAATGGCTGGCCAAATGTGCAGGAATTTTCACAGGAGTGAAATGTACAAACACAATTGATACCTCTGTAAAATACCATGTTTCTAATCTGAAGAAGAAGAGTGTAAGAGTATTCAAAATAAAAGATCTTAAAAG
Source organism: Pseudopodoces humilis (assembly GCF_049639895.1). Taxonomy (NCBI): domain Eukaryota; kingdom Metazoa; phylum Chordata; class Aves; order Passeriformes; family Paridae; genus Pseudopodoces; species Pseudopodoces humilis. The sequence continues at coordinate 67,295,724 of NC_142200.1, read as the reverse complement.
TAAAATAGAACTAATTTCTAAAATTTTTATAGTCCTCTCCTCTTCCATTGCTGGTTTCACAGATAGTTGATATACATTTCAGTAAGTAGAGAAGACCCAAAGGTAACAACCACCACTTGAAACCCTAAAAGGCAGAAATAACATAGAAACATTACATCCCAAATGTAAAGTTTCACAAAGTATGTATCTACAAACTATGAGTATGGATCGTGTTTACACAGAACAAGCAATCTCACGGAAGTAACAAAATGCATCACTTGGCAAGTGTTCTTCAAATTGGCAATCATCCCAAACGCTACTAGTTTTGAAGGATTCTACATTTATTCTCTGTCATGAGTAAGATTATGATGTTGCTTTCATCATGAAATAGCGCTCAATTGTATTAAAATTTCGGGGAGCCCATAGCAACATCATATACAAATGTAAGTAATTCTTGTCCCCAAAGAACTTAAGTCTTAAAAATATGTTTTGATTTTCTCTCTTTAAAGATCAAAAATTCTCTAAGTGTAGACAAGGCTCTCATTGGTTTGGGTACTAATAATTCTATGAGAGTGCTATCTCCTTTAACTGAATAAATATGCAATTGTTTAAGAAGTCCCAGATAATCTCAGGTTTCACAGTTAACCTTGCACAAGTTCTTTTCCAAATTTTTAGCAAAATAATTACTACTGAGTTATTGTGCTACTTCCAATATATAATACTGTTGAATAATACTGTTGAAATACCGTGACATGCTGGGAGAGGCTCATATGAGCACTTGGGTTAACAAAACTGAAGAGCAATCCTCAGTGAGGAGAACCAGCCTCCATTTAAACTTTCATAAATCAATAAAAAAATTGAAATTGTAAAGAAATCTTTGAAATAATGATGGAAAAAGAAAAGCTGAAAATATCAAACAGTCAACAAGAAAAAAAAAAATAAATATAATTTTTTGGTTTTATTTTTAATTTAGGTTGTTGGATTGCAACAGTCATGGTCCCAAGTTTCCAGCAGGGCAAGGCAGCCCATATCAGTCCATGTCTTTATGGGACCAAAGCACTCCAACCTCATTTCTGTTTAGATGAACAATAACCTTAATTTCTAACCTTTCCTGAGCTTGGAATCACTACCTCCATAATCACTATTTTTCCTTAAGAGTTAGAACAGATGCATAGACCTGGGATCTGTAAGATGGGAAGAGTGACAAACATGCAGAGCTACTAATGATTTTGAAGGAGCATTTGATCTGTAACATGTATTGAAGTAGTAATAAGATACAGAAGTGATTTACATAATGCAGCTCCAAGGCATCATAAATGGGTCTTCCATTATTACATTTCATTGGCATGTTTGAAAATTCTACTGTGAATGGACACTTTTTTTTCCTGACCTGGGAGGATGTCCAGTGACGTCTCATCTGTTACAACCACTGAGAGGGAGGAAAAAAAGGCATCAGGAAGCCCACATGAACTATATCATCAGTGTTATAAAGCACAACTGATACTTCTCACTTAAGTGAGACTACATTAAAACTCTACAGCACAAAAAGCAGAGATTTCAAACACGATGACTAGAAAAATTCACTGCCCAGATTTATACAACATGGTTGATTGTGGAGAAGTCACACCCATCAGGGTGAAATTTAACATTGATATCACAAGGTGATTATTTCTGCTTTCTGTTTGAAGTATTTCTTAGAGTCATAAGGCTTGTTGCAGCACATGAATAAAATAAAAATAATAAACATGTAACTAAATAATAGGATTCTTTCCATTCAATCCATTTTCTAATACATCCTCTGTTCTGATATTTTAATAACTATATATATTATTTTGTACATCCCTGGGACAGTAATTTAAGATTTCATTAATTCCATTGACTACAAGATATTTGGAAAAATTATTTTTTTCTTCTAAATTATAAATTGATAAAATTAAATTTACCTATCAAGTGTCTTGAATTTAAATAGGAAAATAAAAGATAAAGAAGTGATATGTTTTTGTTTTCTGCTTTCCTTCTAAACCAGGTAATACTGCTTAGATCCTTTTTCCTCCTGTCTAATTTACATTTAACTTGACTGCTGATAATATGTCTCTAATTTGTAATTTCAACTGATTACTGATGATGTACATGGGTTTGAAGTGAATCCTACAATCAGCCTTCATTTTCAGGAATGACTTAGGATTTTGGCTACCCATCTGAAAAGGAACTGATTTCTTTTATAGAAATTATTGAAACATTCACCATCTGAACCTGCAAAGATCTCTACTCTGTGTATTTAATTATTGAATAACTGACAAACCTTGACTATTTCAGATAATTTAGGTCTACCACATTTAAGGACTGGTGCTTTTCTTTTGTTTAATGGTCTTTCTTTGGTTTTGAATATATCCATCATAACCTCCTTTAAAGTAATTAAATATCTGTGCTAATAGGAAATCTTTCAAGTAACACAATTGTTTTCCCATTTGGGGGATCATTTAAATAATTTAAATTATATTATATTTATTGTATTAACTTTTTACTTATCATTATTTCTAAGGTTAAGTTATGACATGAGTGGAATAGGCTACTGCCATAGAGAAATGGCTCCCTTATTTTCATAAATAAAAATGGGAACTCACACAATTATGAAAAAAAATAAAGAAAAAGCTAAATTTAGACAAAAATATTGTTCTCCAGTCAGATATGATTAGTTATCTGAAAGAGCTCTCTGTAGCTGTGTCAGATGTTTTGTGTGCATGCACTAATTTGGCTAGTGCAGTAAGGTGAAAGTTGCATTTTGTGCCATTGTGCAACCAGTGTACTCCCATTGCCAGGAATGACAGAACGTGTCCTGTTCCAGAAAAACATACTGCCTGTGTAGTTAAAATCCTCTTAATTTGGTACCATCCTGTAGCTTTTTTTAGTTTGTGATTAGCAGTTAAGTTCAGCTATTTGCCTGTCTGAGTGATTATCAGGTGCTCTTTTCAGTTTCTATTTAATCTTTGTCTCAGCCTTCAGAAGGTATTTGGTGATTGCTTAGTTCAACAAGCACTTTCTAGATGGCTTCTTACTACAAGCAGCAGGGTGATTTCAGCCAGAGAGCTTCTCTCAGTGCAGATGTGTTTCAGGGTGTTTTGAATACCTAACACAGTCAAGGTTAGTCTCTTATCTGAACATTAACAATATACATAGGCAGAAAACAGGGAGCAAGGAAGAAAAGATTCACTGCAGGAGAAAGCATTCTTTAATATACTTAAACACCTTCTCTGGTGTAAATATATACATGAATGTGGGTAATCTGTAAGATATGAAAATCTATTTTTATCTAGTTAAATATTTTTTATGTAGATATGTGTATAATGCAACCTAAGCTCACTTCAAGCATCATCCTCCTTATCTGCCTTTGAAGCCAAAATGAAGTAATTTTAATGTAAGATGCCAGAAGCATAGCTATTTGGAGCAGGAAAAAGCAAGTGTGACAGGATTACTGGGTAACTATTTTCCACTCTGATCCTGTAAGAGGGAAAGAAAAAGGAGAAAACAAAAACAGCTTAACTCACCAAAAATCAAACCACTGCATTGCCCTCTTAGCCACTGAGTGTTTTGGGATGAAACACAGAAGATTACATCAGTACAATAAAAACTCCCTCTATCATAAACTGTACACTATTCAAAAAATAACCCCAAAACCCCAATGAAACAAAAGAAAAACCCACCAAAGAACCCGCAGATTTACCCCAGCATCAGAGGCAGTAGAAGTTAGAACAGGTAGAGGTGTAGAGTATGGGAAGGGAGAGGGAAGGGTTAAAGGCATTATCGCAGCCATTAGAAGGAAAAGTTGTAGCAATACAAGCACACTAGACTTCTCTTTTTCCCCCTGCTCCCCCTCCTTTTCTTTCCCCTACTCCTCTCTTCCCAAGCTGGATCAGTGTGTAGGGAGGGCAGTCATCACACCATCCTGAGCAGCAAGAGCTGACATTGGACGAAGCTGCCAGGTAGCTGAAAAAAGGCACAGAAGGCAGCTGATACCCACTTTTCAACGGTTTGTGGTTTTTTTTTTTTAGTCTGTATCTGGACTTCAAGCAACACAGCGCCCGAGACAGCTCATCTGAACCACACTGTATTGCAATACTCGCTCTTCTCAAAGAAAAAGACTCCACTGAGCAGCAGAATGCTGTCAGTGTTGCAGCCAGGGCTACAATACAGAGCTTTTTTGTAACACTGAAAATTTCTTTCTGTTCAGATATTTGAAATATATATATACACTTATATATCAGTTCTTTCTTTTTTGAGGACACCTTTGGCTTGTTTTGTTGTTTGTTTTTTTTTTGTTTTTTTTTTTTTTTTACCCTGATGTGACTTCTTCATTTTGGAATGATGGGGATCTTTCTAGCTTATATTGGATTCATTTTCTTTTCAGTTATGTATATTCAACAAGGATTTTCTACCCAAGGTAAGATCACTTATTGTCAAATATGTGTGTGTCTGGTTTGCTATGCTAAAACAGTCTGAGAACAGGATTGGGGTGGGGAGGGGGGGGAGGAAAGGAAGACAGGGAAAAAGAAGGAAAACAACTAAAATGTGTAAGAGATGAGGACACCAGGTATCAGGTTTACATTTAGTTTGTACAGATAAAACTGTCTGTAAATAGGAAAAGAAATGAGAAGTTTCCCCAAAGTAGAAATATAAAAGGCTTCCTTTACTTAAGTGCAAAGAGGGAAATAACAGGCACCTTGCAGAGGAGTGAAGGGGTGCTGGGGAATGGACATGCATATGTTTGGGTTATGCATGTTGTTGTACAGGCATGTTTGCATACAATAACACCTACCCGTGCATGCATAATTGTTGCATTCAGACCAAATACCGGCTGGCTAAACCTACTGCTTCTCTTAAAATATTGCAGTCTCCTTCCGTGCTGCCTTCCCCTTCCTTTCTTATTATCCTGCAACCCTCAGTCAGACCTTCATTCCTATTCCGTGAATACGTGCTTTTTTACCACTCTCCCCCAAACAAACAAACAAACAAACCAAACAAGAAAAAAAAAGGGAGAAAAAGACAAAACCGACTTCTTTGAATACCTCCCCCACTCCCGTCGGCTCCTTCCCTCCCTCTCCGCTGAAAGGCGCGCCTTGCATTTCAAGCAGCCCCGGCGCTGCAGGAGCCGGTTTTTCGGGACCCCGAGGCTGCGGCGCCGCCGTCAGCACCATGGACAGATCAAGTCCGCTTCCCGCTGCCCCCTCCTGCTCCTGTGCCTGCTGCCCCCTCCCACCGCCCCTGCCCGCCGCCCGCTGCTCGCCCTCCCCTGCCCGCAGCTCCCCGAGGCTTTGCGCTTGGCGGTGCCACCGGGGGGATGCCGGCAGTGTTCCCCTCCGTGTCCCAACGCCGCTCACACGTACTGACCAGGAGGGGACAGAGGGAGCAAATCGGAAAAAAACCCAGAACAAACTTACTATCCCCGAACGCACAAAATGCACGGTCCTTTTGGCAGTTTAAGTCCGTGACTAGCAATGGCTGGCTGGTGGGGGTGGGGGTCAGAAAAAAGGGCACCGTGAAATATAAAGCTAGCAGCTTTGAATATGTTGCCAGGCACAAATGTAAGGGGAAAGAGAAGTAACACTGGTTACCAAATTATCCCACCAATTCCAGGTTGGCTAGGAAGACTATTAAGAGAGGGGAAGAGGGGAGGAGACAATGAGCAATATTTCTTTCGCATCACATTTCCTTCAGATCATAATATGCTTTAGTCAATCTGTAGCAATTCATAACAGAAAGCGACATTGCAGAGTCTTTCCAAATTTACCTCTTCTTGAAACACAGCATTTATTTATTAGATTGTTTGTCTGCAATCCCCCTCACTTGACCATCATGATTCACTATGTTGCACAATTTTAAAGTGAGTGATAGGAAGGATGAGAAGGAAGTAAAGACAGAGACTTAAAGAATTACTGATGTCTTGGACAACGTCTATCAGCACTAGCTTTTATACCTAGCAGTGGTAAACTGAAATGGGTAGATCCTGTTTGTTGAAAGACTGAGATAAAAATATGAAGGTTAATTCTAGAAAGTGTCTGCTGGGACTGAGAAACAGAAGGTGAATTGATTTTTGGTCTGATTATGCAAGCAGAGGTTCTCAGAATCTAAGTAACTAAGTCAGGTAAACCCTTTGGAAAGGACATTTGACGAGTGATTGTAACACTCACTCAGAAGAGTACCCAGAGGTGCCTGTGCCAACAGCTGCTTCAGCTGGCTGTGGAACATTTAATAATTCACAGGACTACAAAATATAGTAAATCAGTCTGATTTTTTTCACTCTTCTAAAGTGGTCTTGTACAAAATCCCTCAGTGAGTCTGATGAAATTCTGCATTCTGCCCAAGGGTATTCGGACCTAATTATGTGAAACTTCACCAGCTTGTGGGAGCAAGCTGGGGGATCTATAGCATTTCCCATGAGCAGAATTGAGAGTGTAAAGAAGGTGGATTTGCGCATAAGAGAGGAAAAACATACCTGGGTGTGAGAAAAAACAGAGGAGATAATGTGTGGGTAATGTGTGGGAAACTCGGGGGGGGGGGGAATTATAAGAGTGGGAATAAGAAAACAGTTAATTTAAAAAGAGGGGTATGGGGGAATAAAAACGTAAAAAAGACAACACAAGAAGCAGAGCGTAAATGATTAGTAGGTAGCAACATGTTATGCATTTATTTTACAGCAAAATTCACAGAGTTTCCCCGAAATGTCACGGCCACTGAAGGGCAGAATGTGGAGATGTCTTGTGCTTTCCAAAGTGGCTCTACTTCGGTGTACCTTGAAATCCAGTGGTGGTTTCTGCGGGCAGCTGAGGACCAAGAGGCTGGAGCTGAGGTGACAGGCACTCAGGTACTGATCCTCTGCCATGGGGACCCAAAACCATCTGGAGAATGCTGCAGAAAGGATGGGGAGGAAAGAGGAGAAGGAAAGAAGAGAAGAGCAGAGGGAAGGCTCTGAATCTTCCTAGGGATTTAATTTTGACTATAAAATAATAGAGCAGGAACCTGAAGACAAAAATGCCCACCTCAGGGGATAGTGCCTTTGGTGCCTAACACTTCATGATGCAGCTAGGGCTGTTCACAAAACCACACGGATTTGCCAAAGTCTATTTCCCCACATGCCTGCCTATCTATCTATCTATCTATCTATCTATCTATCTATCTATCTATCTATCTATCTATTGTTGCTTTTCCCTATTTAATTTTCCCTTGGAAAGCAGATGTTCCAAGATAGCTCCTTGTGGGAATTTTGTATTTCCCATGTGACGAGATCCTACACGTGCCTTTCAATGTCCAGCTAGCGCAGTCGAGTTGGCAGCCCTAACTCCGTATGCAGCTGCCACAGGAGGGCACACGCAGAAGGGGGAGGGGGAGGCAGGGGGGAACCAATGCCCCTAAAGAAGTAAAACCCCAAAATCAGTCAACAGCGTGATTTCATCCTTCTGAGCGGAACAGGAAGGGCCATGTCCACTCACACTGCCATCCAGGGATGCTCGTCCCTATGGCCGATGGTATCTCCTTACCGGGCTCGGCAAAAGACTCCCAATTCCAGGCGGGAGGGCGGAGGGTCCTCTGGTAGGCGCCCCTCGGCCGCCAGTGCCGGCTGTGCCCGGCTATGCCCGTCTGTTCGCCAGTTGTGCCCAGCTGTTACCCGGCTGTGCCCGACTGCTACCCGGCTATGCCCGGCTGTGCCTGGCTATGCCCGGCTGCTCCCCGGTTGTGGCCGGCTGTTACCCGGCTGTGCCCGGTTGTGCCCGGCTACGCTCGGCTGTTCCCCGGCTGTTCCCGGCGCGGCCCGTAGGTGGCAGGCGCGGTGCGCGGCTGCGCGGGCTCCGCGGCGGGGCGGGAGCGGGGCGCGGAGCGGGGCCGGGGCCGGGGCCGGGGCCGGGGCCGGGGCCGGGGCCGGGGCCGGGGCCAGGGCCGGAGACCCACGGCGGCGCTACTTTCCCTGCAGGTGGAGCTCCTGCCCGAGCGGGACCTGGACAGCGACGGCACAAAGATCAGCGTAAGTGTCGCCGCAGGGCGTGGGCACTCCCCGCCGGCCGGGGGTCCCTTCCCCAGTCAGGGCCCACCCCGTCTCTGAGCTTCCAGTCTGGTTCTGCCTCGCATCTCCTCCCTATCCGCGCTGCAGACTGCGGGTGCTGGCAGCCCGCAGTTCAGCGGTTGGACTCGATCGTCTTAGAGGTCTTTTCCAGCCTAAATAGTTGATTCTATAGTTCTGTGACTACTTCCTTGCTGGTCCTGGCAGAAAATGTCAGGACAGCCTTTCCCCATGTAGCCCCCCACACCCATGGACATGGAGGCATCGACCATCCCGGCCGAGGCAAAGTCCATTGGCAGACCCTGTTTGTACCCTGTACCCTGTGCAGCCTGCACCCATCCTTGCATTTCTTTTCTGGGTAACTGCTGAGTCTAACTTAGCACACCAAGGTTGGTTTTAAGGCTGAAATTCGCCCGTGAAGCTGCACTTCCCATTAGTCGGGTGTGCAACTGCTTAAATGGGTGTTTTCTCAGGTCCATACCCGCTGGCAGAAAGCAAGCTCAGAAAGTCTTTGGACAAAACCTCCCCACTGGGAGCAATCAACTTCTGGCCACCGAGACTCTGTTTTACGAAAGTGAGATTCTAACACCAGAGTTACCAATCTGCTGCTTGGAGACTAAGCCAGAATCTTATCTCAACAGATTTATAAAGCAGCGTTGCTCCATTTCCCCTCCAGCTGTTCCCTACAGGGAGAGGATGCCTTCCACAGCCGACTCGTGTCCTGAGTCAGGCACAGCCAAAAGGCTGCTTCTGATCTCAGAATAGGTCAGATCCTCCTCCCTCAGCATCCCAAGAAATGTGTGGTGGTGGGATGATGTGTGGGTGCTCACTGCAGTGGAAAGACACAGACACTTAGCAGATACTGCAGCATGAATGTTCCCTTTGAGCCCAGAGGGGTTTTCCCTTTCTCTGACACAATCGCTTTGGAAGTGCTTTTTAGCTGCAGACAAGACTTTAAGTACTAACAAAGCTTAAAACAGCAACAAATAAAGGGGAATAATTTCTGACAAATCCTTTACTCTGCTGTTTTTTGATGTCTACAAATAGCAAACCAAATAATTGCAACAGGTCAAAGTGCACCTAAGTATAGCTGAAGAGTCTAAATGAGAAGTCAGGTGTGCTGTGTTCAGCACAATACATATTCTAGCCATACTTATATTTTCTGTGTTACTTCTCACCATTGACTAGAAACAATTTATGACATGGACCATATCTTCAGTTGCATTTGTAGACTGTCTTAGAAATGAGGCTCACATGTGGTCCTTGGATACTATTCCATTAAACATAGGGCTAGCAGATAATTCGTTCCTTTTCAATAATGGCTCATTTGAAATCCCTGAAATAATCCATAAGAACTGAGACACAATATAGACTGTAAAGCTTATCTGATCTTTGAAGTTACAAACCTCCTTCATTATGTATAATAATAATTAATGAGAAGGTATTTACAGTGCTCCTATAAGTTTGCATAAAACATTTATATTTGTAATAAAAATAGTCAACATTATGTAGATGTCTACTTTTTGCAAATGTAGCCTATTTTTTTTTGAAGGCATACACAGATCCATTAGTACTAATGTAAATCATCATCATGAAGAGAAAACTGAAGTACATTTAATAAATATTTTAAGAAATGGTAGATGTGTGCTGAAATACACCATTTCTATCTGTTCTAAATGATAAAGCAGCATGAACTGAAAACATGCATATGTGTTGCCTGCAACAATTTCTAAATTTCAAATGCGAAAGTCGAAAACAATTCTGTTTCTCACCAGGGCTATGCAGCTCTGTTAACTTTGTGGCTATTGTGTAGGAAGAAATGAAGGCACAATATGACCTACCAATCTTCTTTCCATTCATATGAATCTTCTTTAATCATTTTTCTGGACATGAATTGTTCAGTAAAGATATATTATTATTGAATATGATTTGAATAACTATCCAGCACTTTCTATGCAATATGCCTGTAATATGTAAATGTATGTAATCCATGTTTTTCATGTATAAATTCAGAGCTGGGTACAACACAACAGGCTATAAAGTCCATCCAGTACCTTAAAGCAATGACAAATTTTCAAGTATTACTTTACAATTTATCAAGAAGGCAGAATAGGTGCCTTGCCAACACTGGTTAATACAGTATGCCAAGCTATCAGAAGCACTATATTGTACAATCCCCAAAAATGTATGTCTAGCTTCAATCTAGCAGTCCTCTGTTTTTGTGATCTACCATGTATTCATCATCTTGATGTGTCCTTATTGGCTGTCATTGATACAACACAAAGCAACCTTTGCATTCAGGTTATGTAATGGTGGAAGTAAACCAGGTTCAGAAGTTCTTCAAAGCTGAAGATTTATATCCCACTGAATACCTTTTAACTGGCTTCCTGTGAGGCAACAGATACCAATTCAGATAGAGAGTAATAGGAAATTAATTAAATATAAATTCTCTAAAGCGATGAACATACAGAAAGGAATCTGTGTTAAGTTTTCTCAAAGCATATTAATACATATCACACATTTCTGGTTTTTAATTTACTCGTATGCTTTAATTATCTGAAATAAAAATATGCTGCCCTCAGATATTAGAAATAGTTAAAAATAAATCAGGAGTCTTTTTTTAACTGACGCCTCTTAAAACAGTTCTGAATATGTGCTTCTAACAAGTACACAGATAAACAAGACAAAAGAAACAACCTGACATAATATGTCTTGTTATCATTAACAGAAAAAAATACCAAATGTTTAGACACACTTGAAGGAGGAAAACTGAATGTAAAATATAGTTTCAATGTAGTGAAGAGTACAAGCTAATCTAATAAATAGGTATTAACATAGTTTAAATCTTGGTGAGTATCTCCAACAAAATTGTTAATGTACTAGTTCAGAAACTGAATTATTCAATAAAGTCAACTAACTGGAAAGTTTTAACCAATGAAGTGCACAGATACTAGGTTTACATAAGAAAGCTCATTAAGAATGTTCATGATCTTAAGCAATTAATTGGAATGAATATGGTAGTTTGGGGTTTTTCCTTGAGGCTAATTAGATTTCAGAGCAAACCATCTAAGCAGATTTGGAAAGATGTCAGGCATCCTCATAGATACAATTAGCCATACTCATCCTTGATGTTACTTCCCTGCAGTAAGCACAATCACACCATTGAGTAAATTGGTGCTATGTCCATAAAGTTTTTCCTAATAAAGAATTTATGTTTTTTTCTTTTTTCTTTTGTTTGTTTTCTTTTTGTTTGCTTGTTTGTTTGTTTGGTTTGTGGTTTTTTTTTTCACCTGGAAAATTTGCAGACAGTGAAAGTACAAGGGAATGACATCTCCCACAAGCTGCAGATTTCAAAAGTGAGGAAAAAGGATGAAGGCTTGTATGAGTGCAGGGTGACCGATGCCAACTATGGAGACCTTCAGGAGTACAAGGCCCAGGCATTTCTCAAAGTCAATGCTAATAGCCACTCTCGGCGAATGCAAGCCTTTGAGGCATCCCCAATGTGGTTGCAAGACATGAAACCTCGTAAAAACATCTCAGCAGCTGTCCCAAGTAGCATCCATAATTCTGCCAATCAGCGTGTACGTGCCACCTCCAGTCCTGAAGCAGCAGCCAAAATCCCCAAACAAAGTCCACAATCAGGTATGGTAAAGCATTTTGAGCTTTCATTTGATTGCTTAACAGCGTGTAAAAGGAGGCTAAACCATAAGGTAACCAGGAATTGTGACTAGGAAGAATATGGTGCTCGTTTGTTCCTCCTTCTCTCTGGTTCTATTCTTCCTGCTATCTCTTTACTTCATAAAATCTGAAGAATAAATTTTTGAGCAGAAGAAGCAAAAAACTTTAAACTTCTATACTTGAATTTTATCTCTACCAGTTTTACCCACCTAAGACTAGGTCTCAAATCAAAGCTTAGTTTTCCCTGTAGTGCGTATGGAGAGACAGGGGCATGTAAGCAAATGACTCATTTTAAGATGCCTGTGCATGATAAATTAAATAAAACACTCATCCAGATGTGTTTTCCTCCTAAGTTATTTTACACCAGTCACCTTATATCTTCAACATTTGTTAAATTAATTTACTTTTGCTGTCAATACTATTTTCATAGGGAACTTGACTTCGAAATCTAAACAGAACTTAGATACACCAGATAGTTTCTCTGTTGTGTAGGCTTTAGAAAGACCATGGGTGTGTCACAGAATGTGTGTTTGTCATCTTCAGATGCTTGATCATTGGCTTTGAATCAAGGGTTAAAATGGCAGTTCCTCCATTGTCTGTCATGTAGAAATTAACATTTTATACATTTTATTGGCGGGATTTTGTTCAGCACTGCATACATAACCTATAAACAATATCAGTCTTCATTTTCTACATTGATACTGTAAAATTCACAGTTATGCAAAGGTACATGAATATACAGGAAGTGCAGTTCTATATGAAGGCAATAGAGAAATGGACAAGATAAAAATGGAGATATTGTAAATTATTAAATATCCTCTGGAAAACAAACAGCAAGTTTAAGGGTTTCTGAGTTATTTCTATTTATACCAAGGGCCAATGTAAGGCACAAAATCACAACCTACCAATGGAAGCTAATTAACTCTGATGCATCATTTTTCTGCTAGTATGTTGTTAAATCAAAAACTGTGAATACAACAAATTCCATTGCACACCTATTGTGAAATCACTTCAAAATTACAGTCAAGAAAACCTAGAAAGACTTTTTTATAAGGAAAATGCATTTCCTTACAGATTGGAACAATATGATTATTAATATAAAAATTTTTATTGCTGTTAAAAAAGGTGATGTGTATACTATCATTATTTTAACTCTGTATACACTTTTTAAAACTTATATAAGTTACATTCAGTTTTCTTTCCCTGAAATGGAGCTGCTACTTTCATTTTTAAGCTCTTCCAAAAATACTTAAGCTGTTAGAAGAAAATAAATATTTAACTTGATCTAAAACCACCATTTTACAATGGCTTTCCTATCAGGTAAAGGTATATAATTCTTATTTTCCCTTGGACTCATACATTTCCCCATAAAGGGAAAACTCTGCTTTCTATTCCATCCTACATGAAATTAATTTAAAAAATCCAAAGTTTAGGAAATATGTAGCAACAGACTATACTGCATTGCAGCTGAAGTGTGCACAAAACAGCTAATCCACTCAATCATTTTGTATATATAATTTACTCTATAGTATTGCTTATGTCCTTAGTCCAAGCTTATGTCCTTAGTCTGATTACTTGACATTTCTTATTTGAGACCTTACAGGTTATTATATTAAAAGATCTCTGTTAAAAAAAAAATCTCTAATTTTTTAGTTGAGCAAAAATTAATGTGGATCAAGTACAGACAATCCTAATGAAAAATAATTTAAAAATTGAACAAATAAAACATAGTTTAGTTTTTTTAGATAATTTTTTATGACAAAACACAGACAAATACTGCATTCATCAGAGGTGCAGCTTATATTCTGAAGAAATAAAAGTGTATCAGGAATCACTTGTATGCTTAATTTGAATTTAGTGGTCACTTGTACACAAATAATTGGTGACATTTTTGACATCAGATTTTAAACATCAGTTCAACTGTTGAGAACCAAGCTTTTCTTTTCTTTACTTGAAAATATCTTGGCCTGGCTCTTCCAGCTGTGGTGAGATTTGGATTTTCATTCCATTTTACAGTTGTTCTACAGTAATAGAAATACCCACAGAAACATAAGGAAATGGGGAGTTTTAGCTTTATCTAACTTGGAAGAGCAGCTTCAGCTGAGGGATATGTCAGTCATGAGACCTCAAAGAAAGCAGAAATGAGGTGTCATAGAAGTTAATAGTCTTTTTATGATACAGAATCAACACAGCCTGCTTACTTTATCAAACGAGAAAGTCTTCCCCTCTTTAACATCATGCTAACCATGTTTATGCATGCTCAAGACTGCTGTGTGATTATATTATATGTAAGCAATGTATCCATCCAGCCTAGAACTTAGAAAAACGTTTGTATGATACAAATGTATCATAATTAAGTACATATTTCTACTTGAAAGACATACAGGTTGTGATGTTTGTTCACGTTGAGTAAAACATTGACTTCAGCACCACTGCTTGAAGAGAAAAGTACTATTAACCACAGGTAATTTTATCAAATATTCTCCAGTATAGAGAGCTGGTATGTAGTTTTTGGCAAACAATAAATTTGACTGCTGTGCTCACAGATTATTGTGAAATACATTTACAACAATGGGAAACCTGACACTGTGGAATTATTTTGAATTCTCTATTCAGCTACTGCTGAAGAACTCAGCTAATAATATATGAAAAATTGACTATGAATATTTTGTCCCCAAAATTTAATTTTAAAAGGTAGATAACACTCTGCTCAACTCCTTTTATCCTGAAGTACACTGCAGAATTTTGTTTCTTTCTTAACAGTATATATATTACTATGTAGCTCTATAAAAGCATTTTATAGTCACTACCATTTTAAAACATCAGCACTTCCCAACTGAAAGATATTTCTGCTATTCTCTTACTTTGCTCAAAAGTAAGAATATCTGTGATAACTGTCATGGAACTATATAGCCACAGCTGACAAATTAAAGTGCTACAAAGCCCATTCAGTATTTTGCACTGCTCTGAAAAGCATTATGTGAGTGTGAAAAAAAAAAAAATTATTACTGTAAGCATAATGTAGATTCAATACAGGAAGAAATAGCTAATGAGAACACCTCCCACAGAGAGTATTCATATAATATAGTAAGAAGCACTAAATGACTATCTCAAAGTCAAAAAGTCAGGGAAGCAGAAGTCAAAGCCAACATAGCTTGACCCTTTCATTTTATAATTATGAGCTGCAGCAAATGAAGTAACCCATCACAGCTTAATAGGAATGAATAGTAATTTGACAGAGTAATCTGTATACATCCAAAAATGTCCTATGCAGGAGGAGTGAGATGCACTTCTTTTTCCCTGAATAATTCATAACAACCTATCTTTTTCCAAAGGTAAAAGTACAGAGTTATGAGAAAGCTTTGCAATTCTAAGGAATTAAATGGGGTCCAAGAGCTAAAATGAGTTCAGGTGAAAGGAATCCAAATAATCTCCAAACTGCAGCAAATGTCATTGTTTCATGGATACAAATCTAAAGTAACTCTACTGCCTGCATTCAAATCACTCAACATTTATAGCAACAAAACCAGCTGAAGAATTTGTTGTGCTGAGAACGAGTATATCCCCCAAGCTCTTCCTGTTCTGCCAATGCTCTGTTAAAGCACTCAAAGCCATTAGTTGCTTTTCAGACTCAAGAAGATCAGTCTCAGAGAATTATAAATGAAGGAGTGACAATTAGGTCAATTTTCTGCCTGCTTATATACAGACTCTGCACATTTCTAGCAACTTTTCATTCTTTCATGAAGTAACAAATTCATCTGTTCAGCTATCTACATGCCAGAACTTCTGTGATGATTGCAGAGTTCCAACAAGTGACTTGAAAAGGAACTCAAAGGAGAAGGTGGTTCTTACCTAGGCAGAATGACCTGGATTCCTGACATCATAAACCACACTGAGAAGCTTATCATCAGGCATGAATGCAAAACAAAGAGGATAAAAATTTTTCCTTCAGTCTGTTCATACTGATAAACTGAGAACATTACTTCCTGTCTCCATTTTTATCTACAGAATCAGGAAACTTTTATCATCAACCTATTTTAAGCACAAATTTTATGTCCAGTTTGGAATCTTTTAGGATATAAACCAGTTTCCATGCTGGGTTTTTTAATTATTTTTATTTTTTTACTATAAAAAAACCTATATTCTTTTATTATTTTTATTCTATTTATGTTCCATCTCCTCTCAAAGCAAAGGCACAAAATATCTGCTCTAGCTTCCACCAGGTGGAGGCCACAAGGTGACAGCCACCATTACTGCTTTCTTCCCTAAAAGAATCTTTGTCTTTCATAGTTACTGTTTTAGAAACTAAGTGCCCATAAGGTTGGGAGGCACCAACCATTACTGTGATTGTGGCATAGCAAAAAGTCAAGTCCTTTGGACTTCCTGAAAGCAAAAGCCCAGTAATGGTTTTGTTCTTGTTCTGAACATTATTCAGCTGTTCTAAGAAATACTTGCAAAAACACTATTCCAATTTACAGCTGTATAGACTGCAACCTCTTTTTTTACTTGAAATATACACTTTGATTCCCTCTTCATGAAAAGATGCTGCTCTACTTATTTTAGCTTCTCAAAATAATGGAATCAATTCAAACCATATTAGTTGATGTAGCCCTAATAACTAGTTAGCTCTTGACCTTGAAACTGTAAACATCTGAGAAATGCTAACATGCTCTGAATAAATTCATTGACAAAGCATCTTTACAGTAGCTAACCCACCACTCTGTTTTCTTAAGACCAGGATTTCCAATGCAAAATCAACTAAATAATGCCTTATGTTTCTTTTTAAAAACCCACATACTAATTTCTTATATGTGTGTACTTACTGAGAGAACAGAATGCATACAAGTACTTAAAATCCTGTTCCTAGTGCTTAGTTCACCTCTACCCAGAAACAAACTCGTTGTATCTGCAATTCTAACTCCTGTCACAAGCACATTACCTACTTTTTGTAACCATCCCTCATTGCCATTGCCAATCACCATAACTATACCACTGCCAATCTCTATTCATTTCTATCCCTCTTATAAAAACACGGGTTTGAGAATTAAGAGGAGAAAGCAATCACCAGCCACTACTTGTTCCTTTTTATTGTTCTACAAGTTTGAGCAGTTGTGCAATCCCCCATGCCCATACCAGACTAAGTACTTAGGTATGCCTCATTACAAAGATATTCTTTCTGAAATCAGAGATATTATTTTCAACCTTAGCTATGCCCATGGTTAATCACTAATATTAAGTCACATGAGAAAATAAAAATTCTAAAATTCTTCTAAAATTTCTTCAAACAATAATGGGATTTGTTGTTAAATATTTGACAGCATCACTGTAACTCATATTTCTGTAAAAATTATGGTATTTGCATGCTGCATTAGGTATTTTTCTATTATGAAGCCAGTAATGAAATAGTGAGAAAAGACACAGTTGAAACTAAATGTATAAAGTCTAAGAAAATAATTCTGCCCTTTACCCATCTCCATTGTAGTTTATATAATGCACATGTACTGAGATCTTTCCTATTCTTTCAGTAGCATTGCCAGTGTGTTTCACACTCTGTCATTGCTACATATGCACTTAATCATATGTCTTCCTTTCTTTTAGCTGTTTAAAAAGAAACCTTTCAGACTAACCTCACATTTAGAACATACAAGAATCTGGTAGGAGATCACTCCAGAGCTCCTAGAGTAGCAGAATCACAGTAGTTCTGTTCTACATGCCTGATACAACTTTCTTTTGTAAATATCATTAGACATATTGCAGGTGGGCACATATTCAGTAAACAAAGAAAAGAAAATAAAGGAAGAAGAGAAAAAAAAAGGGTGGGAGGGAAGCTGTATATGATTTGTTTGTCAGCTCACTCAAATTGCTTTTCATTGCTTCACAATCAGACAGATTGCACTGGGTCATCAGAGATTGCAACATATGTGACAGGGCCTGCTCTTGAAATAACTGAAGGGATTTCCTTGCTTCAGAACACAACCCTTTTAATACTTGACAGATATACAGCAAAGCAGAGGACATTTTTGCTTTTTTCAGATGAGAAGCAGGAAGTTTCCCATCTCTGGTGCCCTACTTCTTTATGAAAACCCTTTGCATCACATAAAATGAGAAGGAATGGGTGCAATTATCTGCTGGCTAAAATGGATACAACTCTGCTGAAGTCTAAAGGATATCATTCATCTAAAATAGCAAAAAAAAAATGGCTAAAGGATAAGGATGAAGATGAATTCTCTTCTACTCATAATGTGAGAGTGAATTATGAGAAGAATTGAAGCTTTGCTCTGATTGTACCACCTGAAAAAGTTTAGGACAGTGAAGGTTTCTGGGAACTGAATGAAGGGAAGGAAAACACCTGAAAACTGCTCTTTTCAGCTCACAGATTCAGGGGGAGAGGGCATTCTTGATGGTGGGTTTTGTTGCTTCACTTTTTTTCTGTGTTCTTTTTCTTCACTTTTGATAAACTTTTTTTCTAGTGTTTCTCTTTGAAACCTTAGCCTAGGCTAGCTAGAAAGCTCAACAATTTCAGTATCTTCTTATTTCCTAGAGAGGGATTTTATATTGGATTAAATAATTTAAAAGCTTCAAAGATATTCCAGAGACTGTTACTATATTTACACTACAGTAATAATCAATTAATTCTTCTTTGTTGATGATAAAGCTGGATGATATTTGAAGAGCAACTAATGATCTTGTTGCCTACCTTGAGGAGAGAAGACTCCAAACTCAATTTTTTCCTATCATAAGGAAGTTGCCACTGTACTTTTTGGCAGTGCAGATTGTTATCCTGTCTGTGTGTGGGTGTTCTAGTCAGATCCATCTCACTGAAATTTGTTCCCTCATCTACTCATGAATGCTGTCTTGGAAAAAAGCTGCCTAATTTTCTGTGACTAAAAATGTGAAAGTTGCACAGCCTCATTTACAGTGGTTCAAACATTCAATCTGTGTGTTCATCAACCAACAAAAATACAAAGAAAAAATCTGGATGCTACTTCTGCTGCCATTCCTATTTCTACTGCTGTTATTACCTCAGCTGCTGTTGTTTCCTTTGACACCGACTGAGGATTTTGGCCACCAAATCACAGCCACAGGGCTATAAGGATTATAATTATAAAAATGACTTCAAAAGACTACAGAAGACAGTGTATCCATCTCCAGTTCATTCTTTGCCACTGAAAGAAAGAGTTCAAAAGACAAGATATTTTGTCAAGGAGCAACAATAAATCAATCATGAAGCTAAGAACTAGCAGTAGATCTCATTCAGAGGGTAATGGGGCAAAATGGGTAAGAGCTATGCATTCAGAGGGTGCAAGGCCCTTTAGTAGAATTATGATGTTAGTTAATATGACTACATAGGTTTGTGCTTGTATGAAATTTCTATCAAAATAACAGGTCAGTTACCTATTTTGAACTTTTCTGAATTATTACCACACATTCAATATTTACCACTCAGTGACCATCTTTTACCTGAAGAGTCTTCTGATTAATGACATTTCATGCTTATGACTGATCCCTCATATCAGATGTATTTGGCACAAATACTTTGAGTTTCATTCTCACAATCCACAATTTTCAAGCTAGTGTACTGTGTTTGTATGGGTGTTTTTTTTGTTTTTTTCAATCCTTTTTTAATTTTTTTCCAAAACAGAAATAACAAGGGTAAAGGCTTTGGATTGTGAGCACCGATTTAGCTCTAGCAGTTTAAAATGTTGCCACACAAAGTATATGTCTTTTCCAATAAGAAGTTATTGCCCCAAAACTGGATGGCAAGGGGAAATAGGTGTCCACTGCTCAGCTTTCCTAGTTCGCAGGGTCGAGCCTCTCTGTTGTCATAAAGTTATCTATGGCAGCTGATAAACTAAAACAGAACTCTTATAATAAAAATAAGTGAAGAGATGGCATGGGGTTTGCTTATATCACTTCTACTACTGGGGATTTAATTTCCATAAGAGGGGGAGGCAGAGAGATGGAGCCACTATCATCTTAAACTGCTCCAGCTAAACCCATTAAAAACTCGTGAGTCATAGCTCTTAGATAGAAGCACCTTCTGTTAGTCATAGACATTGTTCTAATCCCTGTAACAACTGCATTATTCACCCGGCAAACAAAGGATCAGAGGAATGGTCCCTGCCTAAAAACACTTACCATCTAGGAATCAGAAGAAAACACACTCATCTAGTGGAAACATAGCTGAATTCCATGAAAATAGCTCTTATATAAATGATGTAAACAGAAGGAGACTGGATTGACTGTATGTCAAATATAAGCCTAAGTGTCAGGTGTGAAAAATGAGAAAAGGGGGACTGCATGTCACATATTGAAGTATTTACCAAAAAAAATCATAATTTTTATTCACTCTGTGTTATAATGCCCTCTTTGTATATGTTTTTCATGACAGAGCTGTTGAAGATGACAGTGTAATATTAAGTATCAACCAACTAAATTTTCTTTCCACTAGATGAAAGAATTAACAAGATACAAAAGCAAAGGGGTAAAAAGACACATGCTATTCTCTTTTTCTTCAAATAAAAGTCCTGTTGTAGCTTTATGGTATCTTTCAAAAATGGCTCCATTAAATTAAATTTGGCATATATGAAATATACACACATTTATATACACATTACAAAATGCTGAGCAGTTTTTGCTGGAGTCATGTTTAGTTACAATAAGCACAAGCTGGCTACTAAAAAAATAGTCAATTCAAGCATTTTGTTAACAGCCTAAATTCCACCTTCATTCAGTATAGGGCATAATGATATGAAAGTAGAGGATCAAGATGAGTTACCACAGAGCAGTCAGAAAAAAAACCTGCATTTGCTTTGGAATCAGCGATTTCATACAGATAAATACAAATGCACCAGTTTATATTTTTTTTCTGTCACACTTAAAAAAAGGTCTAAGATATTTTTTATCCATGGTTTTGAGAGATAGGATGAAAGAGAAGAATGAGAGGGAAAAGTGCCCATCGCTGATAAGAGCAGTCAACAAACCTACTGCTGGTTGTTCTGAAACAAGACCAATTATCAATTGTACTTGGTTAAGCTTGCACATTCCCGCCCCCCCCCCCACCTCTGCTTTGAACTTAGTGCAACAGGCATTGTTTCCTGGACTGCTTCTCACAGGAGTTTTATTTAAATAGCTAACACTTACATTTCACAGACTATATGCAAATACCTCTTTTAGCGACCATTTTCCCAAAAAGTACTCTATCACTGAAGTAGAAACAGCTGAAGTCAATGCACTACTTACACATGTGAAAAAATATTTTAAAACTTTGCAAGTTTTAAAACCAGCTAAAGGAAGGAAGATAATTAGGATGTCTGCTACAAATGGCTGATGTTTGGACATTTGTGACAGTAGGCAGAATGACATTCTCCTGAGAAAGTCAGGGAAGGTAGAGAAATTGACTAAGTCAAATACACTATCCAGTTAATCTTTCTGAAAAGCTGTGTTTAAACTCAAGTCACTTTTGGCTATTTTCATCAGAAAAGTACAAACATCTATAAATGTTGATGAACTACTCGTTTTAATTATATGTTTAAAGGTCTCACACCTCCCTCCTTTCTGTTCAAGAGAAAGGGATGACAGCTTTGAATCATTTTGGTGATCTCATTTTCATCTTTGACAAAGACATTAGAGATTCTCTTAGCTTTTTCATAGTGCATGATGGCCCAATTAGGAAGCCTGACTCTACTCATGAGGCTAAAGAATGAGATATGAACAAGAGCACTTTTTTAAGAATTAAACAGGGAATGATGACTCTCAGATATGTTCTAGTAGAAAGACAAAAATGACAAGAATTAAATTTTTCTCTAGGTAGGAGTTAATGTCAGGAATGATGTAGAAAGTGATCCGAATGTAAAATTCTAGGTTATTTCACACCAGTATACACTTAATTTTACTTCTGTCCATCTTGGCATTGTGAAAATGCAGAAGTCATTCAAAGTCCCATTCCTATTTCTTTCCCCTTTCATACTGCAATCTGTTGTCCTTTTATTGTTTTACTATGGCTTGTTTTGTACCTCTGCCTGAAGCCAAGTATCATTTTTCCTACATGCTACCAGTATTTGAAGTCTCCTAGTATTTTTCTCTTCCATGTATTTCCATCTCAAGTTTGCATTAGGACCTGGGGTGTAGCTGGCAGCAGTGTAAAGGCTGTGATTTCCCTTAGCCCACAAAGGGCTCCAGAAGTTATTGTGGCTCAGATTTCTGGAAGAACTCTCTCCTCTGATTAGGGTTGGAAAGTTGTAACTTTTTTTGCCCCATTACAAGACTGAACACCTCTGGGTGCCTTACCTAGTAAAAGCTAAGGATTAAGAATCCATCTAGAATCCCATCTCTCTCATCTCCTCTTCTGGGCATCATTAGCAGAAAATGAATAGACATCAGATCATAGAACAGAGCTACATGCTGAATGCAAAGTCTAAGTAGACTTCAGGAAAATTCAGTACATAACCTGTTCTAAATATCTTCTGTTGTGTGAGACAAATTCATTTGCCCTCTGCAGTATGTGATGAACAAATCACACTCTTTTAAGCTGATTTCTGCACAGCTAATGGAGAAAGATGGAGTAAAAGCCTAAGCAAAAGGGTCTTCATTGAATGTATTGAATGATACTGTTCATCTTCATTCAGCCACTCAGTTCTCCAATATCAAACACAGATGATTGAGCCCTAAAACACAGTTGAGAAGTCATTCCCCCAGAGAGTGGAAGGGGGATTTTACATTTGTGGATAAGAAAATTTCTTTGTGAATGAGTATATTTATCCCATCACTATAGAAAAGATACACACAATTGTGATTTATGCAATTCAGAAGAATAAGAATGATAGCAATTGGTAGGCCAGAGGGGAAGAATCTATTTATTGAAAACCTGTGTGGGACATACTCAAATAAAATTTCAAATGAAATCAGCCATACTTGGTTTTACCTTTCTTTATGGAAATAAAATTGCAAATATCCTCCAGGTAATCTTATAGTTCATTTATGTCCCCAGTAAAATTAAGGCAGGTATCACATGAACTTTTACTTACTCATGAATTTTTATTTACTTTGCATGTAAATAATGCAAAATTATGATTTCATGTGGTTTCAACTGGGGCTGACAAGAAGAATATTTCAAACCTAACAGTATAAAGCAAAGCTATATGTTGCAAAACCAGGCACATAAAGATAGAAAACCTTGGCACAAATTCCTGAAAAATGAACTTTAAAGGTTTCAACACCTATGCAATTTCAGAAATCAGTAGAAAACAAAATTAACTCATACCCAGCACAGCCCAAATATAAGTCTTTGAAATATATGTATTTTGGCCTAATGTAATACATACAGAGAATCTGGGATGAACTTTTTTGTGACTGGCTGTATTTCTCCTGTACTGGTCAGCACAAAGTCAGAACTCTACAAAGGCATTACTCTTTCCTGTGATCAGTGGGTTACTACTTAAAGGAAACTCAAGGATACCTTAACTAGACTTGCATTTTTAGTAAAGTACTAAGGAAAAGCTGTTGAATTTTCACATTCCTTCTGTTACTTGTATGAGAATACACTGTGCATTGTACATGCAACTGTAAGAGACAATTTAAAGAGGCTCTGACAGGTATTGAGGCTCAGAATGCTGGACTCTTTCACATCCCAGAGAAATCCTAAACCTTAGTAAGCACAAGGAATGTCAAACTTGCTAAACTTCAATTCTGGCAGATGCAAACTGAGACCCAGGGTGGTGTACCATGTAAGGCACTCTTACAAGTAGAAGATGCTAAAATTTTAGTTCCTCAGGAAGCTGCTTTGTTTACAATTCAGTGTTTCATCTAGTTGTGAAAAATATATGGGCAAAATTATTCAACCATCCCTCCTTGCATCCCCAAATACCATGTATCAGACAAATTTTGTCTATTCAATATCTTGTGATGGCAAGGGATCATGCCTGATTGTATTCAGGCATGGAATGAGTAACTGCCTATTTGACCAGTTGCATTTTACTAAGACTTTATAATTTCCGGTGCTTAAGTGTTCTAAATTAAATTCATTAACAGAGCAAAATTGTTGTTTAGTTGTGGGGTTCATACACTATGAGCCTTGAAATACAAGAATTTGTGACAGAGACTTTTTTTTTAATTTTAAACACTAGAGTCACAATTATTTATCACCATTTTTTTCCTTTGTGTTCCTAACATTTAAGTAAATCATAAATTCAAATAAAACACAATTTCAAACATGACATGAACTAATCTTTCATGCTGTTACACAAAAACTTATCATCACATGTCTTTGGCAATATAGCATTTGTTTACAGGAGAAAGCTAAGTATTTCAGGGACATTTGCCCTTTTGGATATATGTTAGGAGCAGGAAATAAAAGATGACTAATGGGGATTTACATATCACAAGAAGAATTTAACTGGATCCCTGTAGCTGAAAGGCAAAACTGAGGGTGGTGAGAAAGTCTGACCCACACATCAAGCGGAATTTAACTAATAACATTGAAATAATACACACATATATTACATGACAGTTCTTCTTCTGACTGTTCTTGAGGATTACATAATTTCAGTCCAGCTCTATCCGGTGTTATTGACCTGCAATAAAATTTCTTTTCTCTCATTCTGTTAATTAGAAAACAATGCTTGAAATGGTGGGATAATGAGTAATCAGTTTAGCAAATCCTCAGCCAGATAGACAACTTTTAACTTACATTAGCATGCTCACAGTTCAGGTGATACTATTCAAGTACTAGTCAGAATGGTAGACTAAAAACACACCTGCATGGAAATCTGAATTTGGATACAGTCAAACTGAGTTTCTGATTTAAGCATCTTATGACTTCCAGATTCTAAATTGAAATGAAAATTTATTGATACTTTTTGTCACTTTTATAAGATGAAAAACAAAATAATAAATATGAGCAAAAATGACAGAAGAGAAAAAGGAAAAAAAAATAGGAAAAAGCTGCTTTCAGATTTATGTTCTTGTTCTTCTTTTGCAGCTTTCATTCTTGCAAAATCTTAACAAATACTAAGGTTCATGAAAGAAAAATACAATTCTTTCTCTCCAGAAAAGAAAAATGAAACCTGACTATGGTTAAACTTCAATTTTATTTCATAAAACATCACTGAAAAGATGAGAGCACACCTAATAGCCATATATGTCACTGTACATTCCAAGTCAATTTAATGTGGGCTGAGATATGACAGAAAGTTTCTCTGTTTGGATTAAACAGCATTTTGGAAACTATTAAAAGATCTAATAACTAGTTCCCAAAACCTTGCAGAGGACACTGTCTATTACAGTTTTTTCCAACAATCCAAATAGCCCCTTTCTTCACATACGAACTGAAATTGTTTGTTATTTCCCCTAATTTTTTCCAATATGTTCAGAGTTGCTTTAGCTTGCTGCATGTACTCTAATCTAAATCCCCTGCAAGATAAACAAACTTGCTGTTTAGAGAAGAACATGGATGTAGAACATGTGAAATGAATTGGAGGGAAGCGATGATTTATGCAGAAACTGATCATTATAAATAAAAAAGCTATGTGTATGCATTATATATTACCTCCTAATTTGGGACCTACAGATTGTCTTATTGAGAAAAGTGAAATGAAAACAAAAATCAGAGAATATTTGATCTGCAAATATGGTGCTGCTTTTCCCACTGTGACATATTTTAAGTTAAACTTATTTTACATCATATTTTTTCTCTTCTGCACATTACAGCTTTACAATTCTCAAATTGTAACATCATTAATTGTTATAAAACCTCTTAAAATACATTAATGACATTCTTCCAAGTTCCATTATATGTATTTTGTGCAGATGAGATGTATCTCCAAAGACCTCTTTAGAGCTGTATTGAGACATATTTCCTTGGTTCAATCAAGAAGAAAAAAGATTAAACGGAATAAAACAAGTAAAACTAATTCGATGCATCTAGAAATGATCTAACACTAACAAAGATTCTAACTAAGTTTTGCTAACCTCGTTAGGAAAAGAAAAGTCTTCGTAAAAATCTGTCAAATGACAGCTTTTTCAGAGAGAGAGAACAAAGTCATGCTGCAGTAAAACTAAAACCTGAAATTGAATTTTTGGGTTAAAGATCATAAATATTATTTGTGTGAGAACAACAGACAGGAAAAGGTTGCAGCAAGTTTGCTTGTGTATTTGCTTGTTTGTATTACAGAGGAAGTGTCCTGAGAAACGCAGCAAACTATGGGAGTGTAGCACAAGTTATGTTTTCAAACGGGCAAGAGAACAGTAGGCTTCCCGTGTCTTCTTTCAGTAGAAACTAAGCTCAAAGTTCCCTTGGACTTCTCTTGGAAAAACATTAGTAATGTCTTTTAGACAAGTTTTCATTTAAAAGTTAATATTTATTTAGCAATTCAGTTCACACATGTATAATTGAAATGTCATTATTGCTTAGAAGGTCTTATGCATGTGACAGAGGACTAAGAGTGTTTTATGGCAACCACTATATATGTAACATCTCACACCATATATTTACCAAAGCAAGCAGTGTTTATCTAAAATCTGTGATTTAGTTTAATCCCCATTTCAAGAAGGAAAACATTACAAAAGACAGGAACAGAAATAATTCTTGCTTCACTTACAATTAGCAGATACAGAGAACAGTGTTACATCTGAAAACTTTAAAAAAATGAGCACTTGCCTGGATTTCTTCTTGCTTTCATTCTGTATATTCCTTATGATAACATACATGTGCTTTTGGGGGCTCCAATGAAATCCATAATTTAGTTTACTATTAAGTTATTTACAGAAATATCTTATACATGATTAATATATTAAAAAACCCCAACAATTTATTACAGATCCATAATTATAATGGATTGCCATTGTTACTTTGTTATAGGACTGATGCATCTAACCATCAATAATATTTATCCTTTTCAAATATATGACACAATTATAAAATCTATTAATCATGCATCAACCTGTTATAATCTGAACTACTACTTACAGTGCTACCAAATCACATTTATAGTTTTGACCTCAAGTAATTAGTTTCAAATTCTGAATGTAATTCTAGATGATACAGGGAGTTATCAAGCACTGAGACATGGCATGTAAGACAACTAAATACTCATGCCCTTGGTGTATGAACATTTCAGTTTAATCAGTCTATCCCCAAATGGTTTTATTATGCTAGCATACTAAATATAAAGTCTTGGGTTTAGAAATAATTATATGGACCACTGTTTTCATAGCTTTTTAAAAAGAAAACAAAGTCTGGTATAATATAATTTCTAAAAAATAAATAGTCCAAACCTTTTGGCAGTCTGTTTCCCCCTTGTAAATAGTACAGCCATTTGCCTGTATCTCCTCTGGTTTACAAGAAAACACTCTTTAGTCACTAGATGACTTTTTGTTAGCAGTCAATGATGTGATGCTGGAAACGATTTTGTAAAGAACAGTCTGAGGTGGAAGGTGTTTGGCTTTGTTCCTCTTGGTTTATGGTTTCATTGGGTAATATTGTTTAAAAAGACAAGAAAAAAAAAAGGAAATCAAAACAAAGAAAACCTCCCTGGGACTGAAATACTTTGTATGTGTTGTTATTTGCAGTGCATGCCAAGACATTCATGGGCACCAGAGCCAACCTGGCGAGCTAATTAAATAAATAAATGTATATGTTTAAAACAGCCTTATAAGGAGCATTGGAAATCTGCAAGATGAGCGAATATCTTATAACTTCTTCCGCAGGTGCGAGGATAGCTACAAGCCATGGACTTTCTGTCCTGCTTCTTGTTTGTGGCTTTGTGAAGGGTGCTTTGCTTTAATCTAAAAGTGCTGACTTTTTCCAATATCACTTTCTCTTCTTAAAGCAAAGAGCAAATCGCCTGTAAAATCCACGGAGCGGACAGCAAAGTTGACCCTAACCTCCAACCACCACTCTGCACCCAATGTACTCTAAATCTCTACACAAGGAGCACCTTCTTCAGGAAGTACAAACAAAATTACTAAATAAATAAAATAAAATAAAATAAATATAAAAAAGAAGAGGATACCACATGTTTTCTTGATATATCTTATTTTCTTTGGCGTATCACTGATATTCTTTTTGAAGAGAACTGGTGTGATGTAATCAAGCATTTTGTAACAGCAAGACCTAGTTTCCTTTTCTTTCGGCAAGGAGAAGCCTCATCCTTGACTTCTCAGGGGTTGGCCTTCAAGTCTTCAGTATTACAGAATTAACCATGGATGACACTTGGTTTCCTATGCTGAAAGAACCGTTCCAGCCTGGGAGCAAAAATAGGCAAATAATGAAAAAAAACATAGTGATTTAACATAAATGGAATACACACAAACTTTATTAAAAGGCCTTTTTTTCTTTATTTTTTTTTTCTTTGCATGAGGAATAGGAAGGAGAAAATATATTCTACAAAGCAGCTCAGCAGATGAGGGGAAGTTGTTTCTGAAAAACATATGAGGCTGTTTTTCTTTCGAGATTTGTTTTTCTTTTTGCTTTTCAATATATTATCCTTTTCTCCCTTTGAGGTTTTTTTCCTGTCTTTCTGTTTATTTCTTGTTCAATGGTGGCAAGTACCAACTTAGGCCAACCCCTGATAACTATGTGGAGGTTTATATATATACATCCTGGTTTTTTTGTGTGTGCGTTCTATATTTCAGTGTGTTTTATCTAATTTTGCAACTCCTGTATATGCAAAACTAACTTAAATTCTGTAAATTGCTTAAAGTCTATGTGATATAACTTCAGAGTAGGCATACTTTGGTCCTCATGCAAGCCAGTTTTTAATATTATCTGTATGTTGTGCCACCAAGAAACATCTTTATTTCCTTTTTTGATAAAACACCACTTTTTAGTTTGTAATTCAGTAATTGTGTGGATTTTGTAATGCATATCTTCACTTTGACTGGTTTGACCTCCTTCAGCCCTCTGTTTACTCTGTAAATGCACATTAAAATTTGTTATGGTCTCTAGACAATGAATTATTTTAGTTTGTATGTTGTGTTGGAGTTCAGATGCTGAAAGCTCTTTGAACTTGTGATGTTTATAGAAGATGAAGTGATTCAATCACTAGAGACTGTAAAATGCAGGTATGCAGTCAAATACTGCACATAAAGGAAGGTTAGAAACAGAAAACAGACAAACTAGAACATGTCTTTAAGGATGTTCTTTTGGTAAAAAGTTATAGGAAAGTGAATTTATTACACTGGTAAATTATATTTGCATCACAGCTCCTTCTACATGGCCAAAGAAGTGTCTTTGAAAGTGGATTGTCATTACTCATTGATATTACTAATTAAAATACTTTCTGTCTGTGAACTGAATGTGAGAATTTTGCTGTTGAATGATGTAATATGTGTTACATGAATTACATTCATTAATGCAGGAAGCAAAAATTGCTACCATTTGCAGCTGCAATCAGGAAGGTTTTTTTCTTTTTCCCGTCATTCCACTGATGCTGAAAAATTCACACCCTTTCATTTATCAGCACAGACAATCGCATACACCACATGCTTATTATAATCTATTTATAGCAGCATTAAGTAGCTGCAGTGTGGTCAGCTGTGTGATTTCTCCTCACTTTGTAAGTACAGCAGAAGAAATTTTAAAAATATTTTTATTATCTCGCCAGTCTGTGTTCTACAGTCCTAACATTTTATTTCCAAATGCTTATAAGTCTGATGTCTTCTCCCATTACTTTCAAAAGATAAGGAACAAATTAAGGCAGAGAATTAACATTTTGTTAACCTAATGCTTCAGAAGAGGATAACATATTTGTGCAGATTTAATTTCCCATAAATTCTGTAGTATAAGCTTGACTGGGAGTATCCAGTCTTCTGTTTTAGACAAGTCTTAGCAGTAATAAAGAGCAGAAGTTCGGTATAATACAAACAAATCAGGGGTAACCATCAGGAGAAAAAGGTCAAAATTTCTTTTATTCCAACACAAAATTTACGACCCACTTGCAACGTTATAGATTGAGAAAGTTTTTCTCCATACTTACAATAGTTTATCAGAGTACTGACAAAGAAATTAAAAACTGTCCCCATTAAAATATTCTGAATCAAAGCCAGTATTTTGGATCAGAGAGGACACAAAGAGCAAAACAACTGTCAAGGGTCATAGCTTTTCTGACGTCTCGCTTTCTGGATACACCTGTGAAACCAAACTTTGAGAGTTCTGGAGAAAAAAATCTCCATTTTCCCTCTGAAACGGATATCTATGACTGGATGATGTGAGAATCTCCTGATTGGAGCTTGGAAACTTCAGTTTCCATTCATCTTAACTGGAACCAAATGTTTAATGTCACATGTGTTTCATTTGTTTACTGTATCCATAGATCTTGTATGAATATTCCATGTATGCACATAGAGACTACCCATCATGACATGTGGCGTTTGACAGCACAGTTTAGCCTCACATTGCAAAAGTTGTTACTGTGTTAAACTGATACTGTGTTCTGCTTTATGCTCTTAGCTGCTTGGATATAAATCACCATGTACTAGGAATTCAGATTAAAGAACGAGCTGAAATTAAAAGCAGAATTCTAGACCACTTGGATTAGTGTAATGCAAGCCAGAAGATATTCCCATATTGTGATCTGCTAGTGTACAAATGTGTCAGCAAAAAAGAAAAAAAAAAAATCTGTAGGACTTTTGGAAAGCCTTTAAATTTACCATTAATCCTAAGAGGACACAGAAATTCTCCTCCTTCCCCTCTCAAAACAACACACCCAAATTCTTTAGATGCAGCTGATCCAGCCCTTCTGGTTGCAGATCTAGAGCACAGCTTTAGTTTCTGCCAGTCTGTGTGGATGCAGCAGCAACATCTCCTAACAGGAGCAGGTATTACATTTCTAAATTTTAAACTGTGTTTTAAAAGCCATTCTTCAAACTGAGAATCTGCCTGGAGCTCCTAGAATTTCTCAAAATGGAAGTTAAGATACAGTAGACACCTTGTTTCTAAGAATCCTGTTCTGAATAATATTTGGCATAGGAATGAAACTACTACAATTTTCTGCCAGGTGCAGTTCTAGTTTGGATTTAACACAAAGAGATTAAAAAAAAGTGGCTTAATTAAATCCTGAAAAGCTCCCTGTTGAGTAGGGTATCTAGAAGGGCAATTTGCATCTAGCAGTCATAGCATCTCTCAACTCGATGTTCTTAACCTTTTTTAAAAAAAGAGTCCAGTTTTGAGGTGTTCTTTTACACGACTCATGCTTCTCAATTTATGTCCCCAAAGTCTCATTGCATATGGTGACTTTCTTCAAGTTGTTCCAACAGGTTTTGTTTTTAATAGAAGAATGAGCATGGGTGAGTATGAAACAATTTTTTATATTTCATGGTATGTGCCATCTACACTCACACACTTTGAGATCTGATGTATCATCAGGCTAAAAGAAACATGTTCCAGCCCCATGAGGTGTCAATGACAGCCCTTGCATTACATGGAAAAAAAAAGATCCGTGGCATTTTGGTACTACTACGAGGGTTGGTACTGCAACAAACCCTGTCTCAAAAAATCTCCCTTTCAATGTGTTACCAATTTTAAGCTCAGGAATCTCATGCATAGAAGTTGCTACATAACATGTTTGAACATCTCTTTCTTAATTGTATTTGGCAGACTTTGCAAAGAAATTTGTGGAGCATGAGGAGGGCTCAGACCACGGATTTAAAAAAACTTGGCAGACTAATTTAAGATGGACAGTTCCTCAGAGCTCTTATTAAGAAAGGTACTAAAAAATTTGAATGGTAAACACTGAATCTATCAGATGTAATTGTTACTTCTTTTTCATTCTCAATATTGAATATTTACATTACAGCACTACCTGAAGGCAAAATTCAGAAGTAGGTATGAACATGAGACACCATGACAAAAATGATAGCACCGTTTGAAAGTTCATATTTTTTCATCTAATTCATGCTGCTGTGATTCAAAACCAGAACATACCCTAGAACCAGTTTTTTTTTCATTCGATCCTTAATGCCAATTTTAAATGCCTTCCTTAAAAAAAAATAAAATAAATACAAAAAATATAAAAAATTCAAACCTTTGTCATTTGCAGGGTATGGAAACATTTGTCCATGACATTACTATTGGTAAATGTCAAATGTTGTTTATAGAGCTAAAAGCATTAGGAACCAAGAATGGGATCATCATACTTTGTAATATAAATTTTTAAAGGTTAATCTTCCATGATTAGCTCAGCTAAACAATGCTAAGCACACAGTAAATTGATTAATGCATCTCACTATAAATGCCTTCAGTCTTTTGTTCTGAGCTTCCTAAATATTGATTTATTTGATTTCACAGTCATAAAGCTTGCACATACATTGACATAGTTGAAAGATTTTACAGTTTTTCTAGTGTTATTCATCCAAAAAAAATGTAAGAAGAAAGCTAAATGCGTCTGTAACAATGAATTACAATCAATTGGTGAAGATATTTGCAAAGAAACAAGTGTGTTCTCTTGAGAGTCAAGTTTAATTGCAATTCATTATTTAAATTGTTCTTTTTGTGCTATTCTTTTTTTGCCAACATTTCAATCAACTTCTAAAAGAATACTATATATCTTATTACTTGCTATACTTACTACTACTCGTTATTACTTAGAAGGTGACAGGACAAAATAATGTCACCTTTGTTATGAAAAATCTAGAGGGGAAAAACAATCTTTTAATTTAACAGCATTCTAAACTCTCACTGTCTACAGTGTCCTATCACCTTAAAATATCTTGATATCTATAGATAGATATAGATCAGCAGTTCTATTATGCTGATAATAGATACGGCCTTCAGATGGAAGCAAATGAATTTTTCAATTATTGAAATGTTCCTTTACATTGTTATTAAAGCACAGAAAGAGGTCTTATGTGTATATGAGACTGTTTACTGAGTGACAGCTCATAAGGAAGCCAAAACATACATAATAGACTATTAATTCCTTTCTTGTGTTTATATGCCATGAACTTGAAAAACAAGAGAGGAGATTGCATCTGACAACTAGCTGCTTAAAATAAACTATTTCATTCAAATCTTTGAAGAAGCAAATTCCTTATTAAAATGACTTGTGTAACTATAACCTTTTAAACTATATGGGGCTTAGATTTTTAAGAAAAGCTAAATATATTACATATACTTGTATATAGAATTGGGAAGAAAGGAGATAACTTATTTTGCTACTTCTGACAGAAGATTATGTTCATTGCTGCTGACTGTCTTCATGACCAAATGATTTAAAAGACCCATTAAATCACTTGCAACCATACTTTTAAAAAAATTAGAATCCAATTTTTCTGATCATCTACAATATGCTTTAGTTTCTGGATATTAAACAGCATGGGTTCAGGTTTTAAAAATGTTTTTTCCTCATAATAGAAAAGAAATAATCCATACTTTATTAAAAATAAATGTCAACATGTTTACTAAACTACCTTAATGTCTTTTTATTTGGTAACTTGGGCACAACATATATTATTTTTGTTCATATGTTTAATCTAATCACTGCAGCTAAGCACTGAAAAAACCACAGGGGCAAGTGTTCCTAGTTGTTCCACCTACTGATTGAAATCCTGTGTAAGAGAGAAAACAGGTGTGTGACTGTTTTCCTTCAACAGCCAACAACAACCTTCACAAGGGTCTAACAAAAAAAACCACTGCTATAAAAAATTACAGTGGTGGTTCAATTTGCATCAAGGTGAAAAACAATGAAATTGAATGCAATTTCTTAAGCAAACTGGAAAGCTTTTTTTTCCGAAACTATTACTCTCCCCACAGATATGAAAGAAGTTCTTGCAGTTAGGGATTTGAATAGGGAAAGTACTTGTCCACCTTACAACTGCTTAATAGCAACCCCAGAGAGACTCAGCTGTCTCCCTTTCACCATCTCTGTCCTGTATGATGATTAATCATGAGGGCATGATTCACTCAGAAGATGAATATATATAACAGAATAATAATTTTCTATACTTATACCATTTTTTATTATTTTTAACAGAAAAATGTTTTTATCTCACTTTATTTTAAAAAGTAAGGAAATATTTACATAATTCATAAGCATTGTAGCTAGTTTGTTGCAGTTTTATTTAGAAATAGTTCCTAGCATTCAAGATAACGAACAGGCTTAAAAAGTTTCCCAGCAGTATTCTACAGCTGTTTATGTGTCAGAACTACTTGCATTAATAGAAGAAAAAAACAACCAAAAAACACAAACAAAACCCCTCCTCATCTGGAGTTTCTTCTACTCAGGAATAAAAATGCTGAGGAAAGGAGGGCACCAGAATAAAGCTCTTGTAGTGATTCTGGTGATAGTGATCTGAACTTTAACCTTTCCAGTATACTTCCTGGACTTAGCAAGGGAGTAAATTTTGAAAGAATTTATGATGCATGTGCAGCAGCAGAAATAATGAATGCAATACTGCTGTCATTCTTGTGCAAACCACAGGACCTACTGAGTTTACACATGAGCACTAGGCACAAGGCCAGAATATCTGGCATTTTCTGGATTCTAGAAATCTTAATGCCTGGAGCTACTAGGAATAGGCTGTTCCCACCTCTGGACAGGATTTGTGTAACTAGAAAATCTGTTTCCTTTCTAAAGCTACCAACCCATAGGACAAATGAAATATAGAATATTGAAAAATAATGAATATTGAACAAAATTCCTCAGAAGTTTCGCTTACTCTCTGTGTTTGTGATTGACATTTCTAATATAGAAGTCCAACAAAACTTATCTCAACAATAACCTCCACAGATGGACTTGGAGAATACTGTTTAATCTGAAGTTTATATCCCAACTTTTATTTCTTTCAATTTTGAAAATATGTCAAAATTGAAATAGAATACAGGCAAATAGAAAGAAGCCAAGTGACACATTGTGCCAAAATCCTCATTCAAGAAATATTAAATATGAATTATTGAGTATATATAATATTAAACCATAGCCTTTTATTAGACACTTTAAAGAATCTCTGATTTATAGTCAGGAAATTTAAGGGGAAATCTGGGAATTACGCTCTATTATGCATTTTGTTTCAAAAAATAGCAAAATTAGAGCTGCTTGCAAAACTAAATTCTATTTAGTACAGTTATCTATAGAGGTAAACAATATAGATGCTTGAGACATTTGTCATGAAAATGTACATAGAACACACAGAATTGTAGGGAGCTGCTAATGGTAACACAGTTCCTTTTCTCAGCAGATGGATGAAGCAGATGGAAGAACTGTGTTTTCTTCACACTTTTCCCACTGATCAGTAGTTCTCAGCAATAATGTCAGTTCTATTCTGAAAATATGTATGCAGTGACTTTTTTTCTTATTAGCCTCATTTTTTTCATCAGACTAGGCTTTTGGTAGTCCTTGGAAATATGTAACATAGGAAAACACCACAGCAGTTGTATAGAAGTATGTGGGCCTTCAAGTATATTCACTGGACAAATACAATCAGACTTTCCTTAGAAAAACAAGGACATAATATTGTACTGTAAGACAAATTTTTTATATACAAAACATTTTTGAGACACTGTTCAGAAAAATTTGCCCTTACATATGCCAAAAAAAGGAGGATATTCATTCATTCCTGTTGCAAAATTCTAAAATACTTTATTTATCCTTGTTTGCTTGTGGATAGTAATCTGTATTCCATTTCAACAATTTAGGATTTAATTTAAGCTGTACAACCTTGCTGAAGTGGATGAGAAAGAGTTGTACAATCTGTTTCACTAGGTCATCTTTGAAGCCTCTGACTACCCAGCTGTAGAATGCTAACAAAAAGGTGGAGCGGCAGAAATGTTTTAAAACAATCATAGCTGTCTGGGTGGGATTTCAAAAGAACTCTATTCAGGAAGGTGACACAAGATCTGCTAATGAACCAGCATACAAAGCTCCTAACAGTAGAATAATTTGTTTCTGTACTAACTTGATATTCCATAGAAAGACGAATGTGCTCAATGTGTCAGAATCAATGAAAACACCATTGTAGTGGTTAATGGGCAAACAATCAGAAAATATATTATGACATATATGAAACAACCTACATAATAAACTCTGAAAGTAATAAAATGACATGACATATGTTTGTGTTGTATGCTGCTGAAGAAAACTACCTGTAGGTTTAAACTCATTATTCCTGACAACTCTGATACCAGAATGTATCAGTGAGAT
Source organism: Pseudopodoces humilis (assembly GCF_049639895.1). NCBI lineage: Eukaryota > Metazoa > Chordata > Aves > Passeriformes > Paridae > Pseudopodoces > Pseudopodoces humilis. Next base: position 67,259,883 of record NC_142200.1, on the reverse strand, counting down.
AAAGATCTAACTCAAAATGAAGCTGTGATGGCTGAAACCATTGTATCCCAGGAAGTGACTATATGAGTACTAAAGATAAATAGTAAAATTCTAAGTTATTAAAGACATTTTAAGATAATAAAAAAAAATACAGATGCAGCATAAGAGTTTTTTTAAAAGGCACGTGTGGTTGTGTAGCAAGTAGGACTGAGGAACAGTTCATCCCCCTGTACTTGGCACTGGTGAGGCCGCACCTCAAATCCTGTGTTCAGTTTAGGGCATCTCACTACAAGAAAGCCATTGAGGTGCTGGAACCTGTCCAGAGAAGGGCAACGAAGCTGGTGAAGGGTCTGGAGCACAAGTCTGATGAGGAGTGGCTGAAGGAGCTGGGGTTGTTTAGCCTGAAGAAAAGGAGGCTCAGGAGGGACCTGACTGCTCCTTTCTACAAGGACCTGAAAAGAGGCTGCAGTAAGGTGAGGGTCAGTCTCTTCTTCTGAGTAACAAGCAATAAGATGAGAGGAAATTGCCTCAATTTGTGCTGGAGGAGGTTTAATTTGCACATTAGGAAAAATTATCTCACTAAAAGGGTTGTAGTCAAACACTGGAACAGGCTGCACAGAGTAGTGGTTGAGTCACCATCCCTAGAGGTATTTAAAAGACATTTAGATTTATCTTTTAAGGATATGATTTAGTAGGGGATTTGACTTGCTAGGTTAATGGTCAATGGTCTTACAGATCCTTTCCAAATGAAATTATTCTGTGACTGTGAATATAAATCTTCTTGTTTAAAAACTCAAGATAACAAATACCTGCTGCTGGTCAGGACTGAAATAGCTCTTAGACATATAATTCCATGTAAAAATTATTTCCAGGAGAATAGATCTGCTTATCTCTGAGAAACATATAGATATGGCTACCACTGAACACTAGATACCAGATACTAGATAATAAGGTGGACCTCACTACATTCTGCAAAAATGGACAGTGCAAAGATTTCAGAGATTTTTCTGACTGGGAACACAGGAAGCACCATGGCAATTGCTAAGTCTGTAATGCTGTACTATGCTTTTTTAAACTACTCTTCCAACGAAGTCTTGTTTCAAAATTTTCAATTTTTTTACAGTGTAGTTCCTATTTCCTTTTGAATAGAACTGTGGAAACAATATGCTTTTTCAAAGCCTTCTGTAGAAGATTTTAAGCTTCAAAAGGAAGACACTGGTGGATTATGATCAATTTACTGCCAGGAAGTCTTAGTGGGAAGAAAGGTAGATGTGGTAGTTACTTCAATGTATCACAAGTAGCTCATTAGTACTATCTCTTTAAGGCAGAGTAACTGAGACATTTTAAAATTCATAAGATGTTGTAATTAATTTGATTGACAATATTATTTTGCTCTGGTTGGAAGTACAAACAGATAGTTGTCACATGCCAAGAAAAAGTGTCAGCTTAGCCTAAGATATTGGACCATTCTGCTGACTACATAGAATGCTATTTAGGAGAAACATACCTTGTATTGATTTTTAAACTGACTTTTATCCCCATTAAACAGCATGTATTTTGGGAGAGTCTAGCCTTAATCCTAATGCAGTTTCAACAATCTTTCTACTGATACATTTGAGCAAGAGTGAACGGGATATGTATGAAAATGAAGGAGCATAGAAAATAATACCTAAAACTTAAACACCTGTAGATTGGCATAAAATTTACCATCAGAAACAGCTCATGTCTTTCTGGCAGGATGTACCATAGAAGCATATTTTTGCCTTTTCCTCTCCTGCCCCCTTAATTTTCTGGTTTCTTCTCATGCATCTATTGTAAAGGAATGTATAAATATGATGTGCTCAATTATTAATCATGTGTCATTCAAGCCTGGCAAGCAGTTTCAGAAATAAAAATGCAGAGAAGACTTAAAATTATATCCCACTTCAGGAATTTTACCTAAAAATAGCTGGTTCCCATATGAGCCACATCCTGTTGATTTTTATTGCAGAAGTACTAGGCTGGAATTCAAAGTGTTCAAAACCTGTAGGACACATTCGCTTAAGAACAAAAAAAAAATAAAAAAAAAGTTAAACTAACTCAATCCAAACTTGGGTACTTTTCTCTGCTGCAGTGGTACGAAGAACGTACACAGGAGCAGAGAAAATTAAATATAAGGAGTGGCCAGAGGAAAAGACTATGTACTGACCATAACTCTCACATACACACACATTCCCTCAACGTTTTACGGTTCATTGCCTCGCTGTAGGGACTGAGTGTAACCTATGGCAATAACAAGGAGGAAACAGGAAGTTGGAGTGAAGTTTTCTGAAAAAAAGGGGAGGAAAGGTGTTTTCTCTAAGTATATAACTGTTTGGTTTATTGTCCTTTTCTTTCCAATATGCATATAAATAATTCCATATTTATTTTCATTGACAATAACTTTATTCATCTCAAATAAAGTCTGTTTTGCTGACAATGATAGTTAGTAAGTGATCTTCCTGACTCCATATTGATCCAAAATGTTTCTCATTCCTGTTTTTTCTTCTCTTCCCCTGTCTGCTGAGGAAGGGGAGTGAGAGTAGCTGAGTGTGAGATTGCCTGCCAGGTGGGAACAACATATCATACCTTTCCTTTTTCTGGAAAAGAAGAGTGAAAAAAAAAAAAGAAAAAGAAAAAAAATTAAAGTTGTCTCACATATTCTTAGTGGCAGAATGCGTGTGATGATGGGTCTGACTTTTCTTTAATTTCCACAGATCCTTTCTGGTTGTTTCTAATGTTCTGGAGTGATTGTTGGATCTCAGAGGCAAGTGACTCAAAGGCATGTATAAGACACTGCATAAGCTAAGTCTCCCTGCCTGACTCATTCGAGGAAAATGTAGGAATTGTTTAAGCAGTTCTGGAATTTGCATTCAAATGCAATCTCAGATTAATTTAATTCCTATTCTGTCAGAACAAAACAGGTAATCTCCTCCTTTGTCAGTGTCAGAGGCTTAGAGCACTCAGCTCTAAAATCATCACACAAAGAGACCATGTCTCAGGTTCTGGGTTCTTGTTTCCTTACATTCATTTACAACAGCTTGGGGGGGAAAAGATAGTTCTTTTCATCCTATAATTTCTCAAGAAAGTTGCTGGTGTTAAAATATCAGAAGGTGTAGAATGAAGATTAGTTAACAAACTGATTTTCTGTGAAACTCAGCTTTCATAAGGGATCATCACAGAAGCAAACTAACAATGTCTATCTAGATATCCTTGCCATGTACTTGCCATGGGTGACTACCTCAGGTCATTTTTGTCCCCTGATCACTCCCTGCTGATAAACACAATGGTTTGTTTCAGCTTCTTTCTCTGCGTTGCTTTCCTTCTGGATGATTTGTTGCTGGATCCTCTGAATGCTTGTTTAGTCATGCATTTATTTTTCATTGCAGTTCTTTATGTCTCTTGTAGGGAGGAAGACAAGGAGAAGGGAAGAAGATTTGATGTGTCTCTTTATTAGAAATATTTGTCCCCAGATGGAAATGAGTAAGGTTCTTTGCATGGGTAGCTGGGGTTAGAAGGCAGTCAGAGAGATTTTTCTTTAGAACACTCTCTTTTAAAAATGAGAGAGTAGCAATATCAAAGAAACCTCTCAAGGACTAAGATTTGGTGGGCAGTGAGCTCCAAAGCCAGATAGAGGCTGGAGTTTTTTATCAATGAAGGCACCTCATTGTATCTTAATTAGATTTCATGAGAAGAGGAAAGACATGAGAAAGAAGAATTATGTTTCTAGTCTTTAACAGTTACTAAACCTCAATAATATCACTAGTCAAGAATGGGCATTCAGAAGAAATAGGAAGTTAATATATTCAGAGTTTGGTCTTCAAACACAAATTCCCGTGTCTTTGAATGACGACTTTTGGTACAGTTTCCCTCAGCTAGCTAAGGGACTTCAGTAGTGATGAAAGTTTTTAGTTGGTGGGAGGTTTTTCAGTGTCAAATTCTTCTCAGAATTTGTTGTAAGCTGATTTTGTACTGACAAATGGCAGGTATTGTAAATTGTCTCCCATACTGCTATGACAGGAAGTTCAACTTTTCTGCAAAGTCATTCTGAGCAGTAATAATGACAGTCTTAAACAACTGATAGAGGGAAATCACTAAAAGAGCCTCAGACCAACAAGGGTAAAATGTATGAAAAGGGGAAGTTGAGACTGTGCAAAACAGGGAAGAAAAATTACTACTAACAAAGTAGAAGCAGACAAAATGCAGAAAATAGGAAAAGTTCTGATAACAGCAAACCTACTGCAAATGGTTTAGAAGAGCAGGAATATTAAACAAAATATTCCATTTTGTCTGACGAGAAACTTGATTAGCTCAGCAATCAACTGCTTCTGTACTTAACCCTGGTTAAGTACAAATTTAAACTGTGGTTAAACTATGTAACACCAAGGGAAAAGTGAGATAAAGAGAAAGCACTCTTCATCACTTGCTCAGTTCTGCATTTTAAAGGAACAGAAATTATTGCATAAAACTCTACATACAACCAATAAAATCAACAAAAATATATTGATCTGGTTAAATCTCTATAAATATGTTACATGTCTCTCCAGTTATTCTATTTGGTGAGTGCTAAATTGGTAATCACACCATACAATTAATTACACTTTAGGTTTTCCCACACATTAGAAAACTTCAGCACTTTGTTTTTATTTCATTAGAAAATTTCTCAGTGATTTCTGTAGACTGACATATGAAGTGAGTTGTCACTTTTTCATGTGGAAAAGATAAAAATGAAAGGAGAAATGATAGAGGATAATAAAACTACAAGAGACATAAAGTAAGATGGACAGAAATTGTTAATTTTCTTTTCCAGTGCAGGAAAGAGAAGGTGTCAAATTGAGCCATTAGGAATACATTTCAAGACTGAAAAAAGTAGGTGCAGAAGACCTTGTAAAAGCTAATGTAGATCCAAGAAGTTCATGTAGGTTGGTTGATTGGGAGACTGAAAAGGTTTATGGAAGAGAGATTCGTGGTGGTTTGCAAATTAATAGGACCACATAGGCTCAGGAGATTTTCAATGTGAAAATAGCTGGAGCGTGAAATTAACATTACATGGAAGTGTCATTTTATAACCTTGTCCTGCTCTTCCTTTTTCAAGCCATTCACTTGTGGATGTTGAGAGATACAGAGCACAACTCGGCCTTTGGCTTGAGCCATTACAGCTGTTAAGTGTCTTAGGTTCTATAACTGCTGTCTCTCATTGATGTCTCTAAGTGAAACTGTAAATGTGTCTTGAAATTTATTTGACTCCATGAATGTAATATAGTTTAAATAACTAATCTATGAATTCTTAAAACCTTTTTAGTAATCTGCAAGCTTTACTTATATTCCTACTTATTTCTTAAGGGATATTTATTTATTTATCACATTTTGTGTGTATTATCCACAACATCTATTGTGACCATATTTCCTCCCCTTGTTTCTTCTGAAAAAGTTTTTATCTTCTATTATTCCTACCACTCCCAGTTTCTAAGAGTTCCTGATCTATATGCATTGGGTTTTACAATTGAGCTGAAATAACACTCTTCCATTATTTTTTTCTTCTGCCTGTAAGCTGCGAATTGACAGCACTTTTCCTGTCAGGTATCGGCTTTAATTTGTGAACAGTTTTTCTTGGATTAAAATTCTCTTTTTGGTCCTGTCCCCTGCATTATTTAGAATAAATTTTTTAGATAGGTAACTAAGAGGAGAATCTTGTCAATCTCTACAAAGCACAAAGTAGAGAAATATATTAAAGATTTGATGGCCCGTGAAAAATTCTGCCAGTAAAATTTTAAAAATAAAGCTTTGTGTCAATTTTAAAACAGAAGTTTTATTTCCATAGTTTTCTCTCCTGACAGGAAGTGTTCTGCTGCACCTGGCTTGTTTAGACCATATATCCTTGGTCAAGAATTTATCTCTTACTGGGCATACACATCAAGCTCTCTGTCTTGCCAGTTCTTTCTCTTATGCAGTCTTAATGTACTTTATAAACTCTACATCAGAATCACTTTATCCTGTACAGAATTTTATTCACATCTCAACTGAAAAATAACTGTCTAGAAGCAATCTGCAACACCTTCACAGCAGAAGTGATCAACACATTAAGATGAAAATGCAGGGATAAGTTTTCAAATATTCTGCAAACCAAGTAGCTAAGTTAGTGTAATGATAAGTATACTCTCTTTACACTTAAGGAAAGCACTAAGAAAAAAATATTGATCTATACTAGGTGAAAGTCTTAATATTATTTGACATTTTACTTTTATTACTTAACATTCAGTAAACAAGTAATTTTTTAAGACCAAACATTATTTATTTTATTTTTTTAGTATTTATTTAATATTTTATTTAATAATTTATTTATTTATTTATGACCAAACTTATTTATAAGATATACTTATTTCCTTCTTCCATGTTAGACAATTATTATGCTATTAAGATACTGTCTCATGGTAAGTCTAAAAATACTTACTAATTCTGGTAACAGTGCTACTGCACCAGTTCCAAAATAAACCCAGCTTTCAACATCAGGCACTGGAGTGGCAGGCAAGACTTGTTTCTCCTGAATTCTAAGAACAAAATGAGAAGATATTTCTTTAATATTAAATTAGTAAATAACCTATAGCCTTGTTTTATACAGTGCTTGTTTTATGCAGTATGAAATGACATCCTCTTCACTGACAGCAACCAACTGTATATATTATGGAAATTCAGAGTTACCTGCTTCCTTGCCTACTTCTAAATGCTGAAGAATCCAAATCAAGTTATTATACTGTTGTCGTGGTTTTAAAATAGTAACTAAAATTACTTATTTCTTGCTGTGAGATATGGATTAGAGCAAGAGCAAAACAGGCTTAAAACTTAAAAAGGAATAAAGAAAGTTTATTAACAAACTACAAGAATAAGAACACCAGAATAAACTTCCAGAAAACCCTTTTTTATCCCCTACTACCCACCATTTCCTTGTTCACATGACAACAGAGACAAAAACTTTGGAACTTTGGTGTTTAAAACAGTCCCAATTCTTGCTAGAGTCTTTTCATCAGTCTTTGTAGAGAAACAGAAGTCTCTTTCTGCTAATCTATGGAGTTTCTCACAAGAAAAACTATTTCTATTATAGCTTTCTATTTTCTTGATATCAGATGCCCGGAAGTCTTGTTATCAGAGTTTACTCCTCCCATTTCACATCACTCTGAGGTGTGTATGGGCCATGAGTCTAGGGATATCATTTTAAGGATGAGTTATTCAAAGGCAAAAGTCTTCTTCATCTGTCTTTGTGAGCTCTACTGAAAACAGTTTTCTCATTGCCCCCCAAGGCTTCAAATTTTCGCTTCACTCTGTTCCAGCACTTCACTGTATCACAATTACTCTACTTTTTACTCAAAATCCACACTTTGAACACTCTCTTCCTCCCTATATACTCTGTCATGAATTAAAGGAGTTTTTTCAAGACCTTACTGTCCATCTCCATAGCTTTAACAGAAAAATATTTCAGCTTGTAAAGCATCTCCTTATTCTCTTTTCTGAAGCTTAATTATTTTCTTTACTGTTTCTAATAGTTTATAAAGTCTTTTTACATGTTGATTACTCTCTTTTTCTTTCTCTGGAAAAAAGGATTAATCTGCAAGTCTCATCTGGGTAATGAAAGTGTTAAAATCTTACACAGGCTTTGTAGATAGTTCTGTGATCTCTGCCGGAGCAGCGGCTGGAGTTGTCTGCGATGGAAGATTCTTCATGGCTGCTCTGGAGAGTGTGGTCACTGTCTCAGCCTGCCGCAGGTCAAGAGCTTTTTTTTTTCCTTTCTTTACTCGGCAGTCTCTGGTGAATTCAGTCACAGCAAAAACTACAGCCGAGCCAGGGACCGGCCTGGCCTGGCCAGAGCCCGGGGCAAGCCCCGCAGGCCCCATCTCCCGGCTGGGAGCCGCGGCAGGCCCAGCCCAGCCCCTGCCCGGGCTGCATGGCCTGGGCAGGGGAACAGGAGCCAGCTGGAGCTCTGTTACCTTTCACAGCCAGGAAACAAAGAGAACAAGAGAGCTCTGACTTTACATCTTAAGGAGGTGTTCACAGGTTGACTTAACTTTTTAATGGTCAAAACTGCTGTCAATTCTTACAAATTACTGATAATTGGTCAGGAGGAAAGACTCCCATCAGCCACCAGCAGCTTCAACTTTCCTTAGCTCCCAAAGCTATCTTAAAGGTAAAGCCACCCCATGACAACTGTTAATAAAAATCAGGTAAGTTCACCAAGTGGAAAACCAGCTATAACAATTTGCTCCTCCATCTTACAAAACAGACAAGCTTTTACATAAAATAAACCCAAAGCATTGGAGTATTTTTTAAATATTATTCAGTATGTCAAACTCTACGAGAAAAAAAAGCAACTTACTTAAAAAATCATCATATTACAATCAGTATAATTTATTTCTACTTCCTAGTTTGTGCAATACTATGGCTTAACAGCATGTATCCATTGGTTGCTCTTATTGTATTTTTTCCTTACTGTATCTATGTATACATGTATCAAGACTAGAAATGGTTCAATGAAAAGAGTGTGCACTATACAGTGAAGGCTTCTCTAAGAATTTTCCTGCAGAACTTGGATAGTTCAAAGCCCACTTTCCACAATGTCCTTCTGTTTATCACTGATTTACTGAATGTGACCAGAGAGTCTCTTTCATTAGAGGTTTTAAGAAACAGATTACACAAACAGTTATCAGAAATTCTGTTGTACAGTTCATCCTGTATGGGAGCAGCAAAATTAACTTGGTGGGTTTCAAGGTCCATCACATTGTACATGCTAGACTTTTACAAAATTTAACAGCAAACTCAAAAGTGAGAGAAGACTTAGTTATTTTTATTCATGAAAAAATGCCTTGTCATAACAACAATAGCTTTTTCAATAAGTTCCAAGCCATGTAGGATTAAGCAACACAACATTGATCATTCTAATCCATGTTTTTACAGTCTGTAATATCTTTCATTACTAGAGAAGAAGTTGAAAAAATATGATTTTAATAGATATTGCAAATACATTTGAAAGTGTATTTGGACACACACATATATTAATTTAAGTAATCTAAGTTGTGAAATATGTTTTGAACACTATGTTTATAGCCCAGAGAGCTGCTCAATGATTTGTAGAAGGACAGACATCTGGGTCATTATAGTATCTGTATGAACAAAAAATAGAGAGATGGTTTCCCAGCCATTTTTGACCTCTCTGAATAATTTCAATCTGACTATGCAAAAACTCTTCCCCAAGCAGACAACAGTACTATACCCATGTCAATTTTTGTAGACAGTCAATGTATGGCTGCTGAATAAGTGATTCAGTCCTTACAGAATTGGTATTTAGATCTGGCATCTGTTTTTCTTGGCTTCTTTCACTGCTGATTCTGCCAGCTTCTTAATCTGAGCCCCTTGCTTTCTCTTACATGCATAGACATTTTTCCATTGCCTCTAAATTTTCTGCAGCAAGCAACAAGTTGACCTGTCTTCTTTTCTGTGATCCTGTTTTGTTCAGACACAGTGTGCAACACATTCTGTAATCCTATCAAGGGTATTTTAAACTTTAGCACATTGTTTGATTTTGGCTCCTGTCTCCATTGCTCCATACACAAAAGACTATGAGACAAAATGAAGAAAGATCTGAATCCACTAAAAAAGGTAGAATACTTGAGGCAATAATAGGAATTTTTCCTCCCAAGTACATGTTCCTTAAACATAACGGAAAAAAAAGTGCTATGACACCACAAAAGACATTCAAAACTGAAATTTCAAAACCAGAAAGGCTGCAGGGGAATCAAAAGTCTTTTAGATAACAGATTTCTGACAGGGTTTTCACAGCCATGCCATCATTTCCTTCTCTTTAATTTAGAGGCTGTAAAGGCCATTTCATCTCTGTGTATCCCAAGAACCTTAACAGCTATCAGACCCATCAGCTGCCTAAACATTTATGGACAATGTCAAATCTAGCCATGGTACAGAGCAATATGAGGCAATTTTACAGTGCAATATAGTGTAATACTGTATTACATAGTGTACATATTATGTAGGGTAACACAACATAGTGCAATACTGCTTTAAACTGCCCAGGATCCTCTGATAACCCACCTGTATTCATGCACAGGGGTCTAAAATACAAACACATTGATAATGGCCAAGGTCAGAGACAAAATACAGTACTAAAAATACCTCAGCTATCACCCTGAAGGGCATTTCTAATGTTAGTCCAGAAATCTAATTAGGCAGCCTGACTAAAAAAAAAAGTCCCACTTGAAAAATCAGTTAAGGTCATTAAATTGAATAGATTCCAGCTACTATGTGGAACAACACTAATCATATGGAACTGTATTCACTGTTCACTTTAGCATTACCAAACAAAATATTTGCATGCAATATAAACAGAAGATAGTGCAATATTAAGTCTTGGAAATGGAAAACAGAAGAACAGTTGGTAATGATGGCCAATATGACCGGCATTTCCTATACAGATGTACATGCAGGTGGCTCACAGACACGAGTAGATGAGCTCAGAGCACATTTTTGGGAGGGGTTTTGAAGAATATTGAAAGACTGCTTTCCATGATAATGAGAGGATGGAAAAGAATTTCTAGAGGCATCTGTTTTGCAAATATATTTATTCCAATGCTATGGATCTTCTGCTGTCACCACCTGTGACAACAAAAAGGCACTTGGAGAAAAACAGAATCTTAAAATAGTAAGGGAGGTATTTCTACAGAAATATTTTATTATTACTTATTTGGCATTGTTTCAAGAAAGGTCACAAAGCCCTTGAAAATATGCTTAAGTTTCTGTGAACCTTTTAATAATGTCAGAGAAAAAATTAAAGAAAACTATGACCTTTCTGATTCTTACAGATCCTCATTTCAGTGTATGCTTGCCTCCTGGACTTTTATTAAGGGGGGAAAAAAAAAAAGTCAACAAACTCATAATCACCAGAGGTATATAGAGTATATTTTGTAGTATAGATAAAGTTCCACCTAATCAGTCACTTGTCCATTAGTCACTTTCAAAATCCCTTCCAATTTATTGCATTTTATTAAATGGTGAAATACAAAGGCTTGTTGAGCCAACTGTAATTTCTTCTACTGGGCTGTGCAATTAAATACTGCTACTTTTCCATGTGCAAATAAGGGACTATTTTTTTTCATTCTTTCTAATTTTGTGGAACTTTTTTTCTCATGTTTAAAAAAGTTGATCTTAATTACTTTAAAAACTTGATGACATTTGAAGTGCCACATTATTCACTTTAAGATCTGAAAGTAAAGTAGCAAGGCTGACTTTGGGAATTCCATCCAAATCTAACAATTGAACCCTTAAAGTCTATGTGAGCTCTGATACTTGACACACAAATCAGAGGAGAGCTTCTGCAGATGTCTGCTTCACACAGCCCCAAGTAGTGAATGTGTGGTTTTCCCCTCCTCCTTCCCCAGGTGAAATGAATTTAAATTATTTGCCCAGGAACATTTCTTTTTGTGTGTTACTGGTACCTCTTGCTCCTTACCCTGGTAACATCCTGCCAAGGAGCCCTAGAAAAACCTGTCTGTTCACATAGTGTATTTATCTGCTGCATCTCATCTTTGAATACTGCTGGCCATAAATTCCAACACTTAATAGAACAATTTAGAATAATTAGGACATGCATTTAGGGAAAAGTGGAACAGCTTCAGAGAGGTTGGTAAGTGAGGAGCATCAAGTAGGCACATAGGTAATTTGACTTGACAGACTTACAAATTTTCTTCCATCTGCCAAGATAGCAGTTAAATAAAATAAAGTTAATTCCTGAAAGCATATGTCAGCAAAATTTTCCAGGACTTTTACATTCCCTTTAATAAAAACATTTCTTAGAGGCATACCCTTATTTTCTATCCACTGAATGAGTTATTTACTGACTTTTACTGACTATGAGCAATCCTAGTAACATTTCAAATACTAGTAGAATATTTATTTTAGTAGCCAGCATTACTTTTCCTCATTTTTCTACTGTATATCACCTTACAGGAAATGAAACAGGTAAAAACA